>NC_072479.1:11030000-11180000 GCF_027574615.1 Eptesicus fuscus | reverse complement strand
AGGTGCATGGGCCAATGCTCTAACTACTGAGCACACCAGCCAGGACTGATGTGGATATCTTTTTTTTTTTTAAATATATTTTATTGATTTTTTACAGAGAGGAAGAGAGAGGGATAGAGAGTTAGAAACATCGATGAGAGAGAAACATCCATCAGCTGCCTCTTGCACACCCCCCACTGGGGATGTGCCCGCAACCAAGGTACATGCCCTTGACCGGAATCGAACCTGGGACCTTTCAGTCCGCAGGCCGACACTCTATCCACTGAGCCAAACTGGTTTCGGCTGATGTGGATATCTTTAAAGATCATTATTTATCTGACCACAGCTCTTTCAATTACAGTGGCATTCTATATAGAATTGTGTAGCCTGGTTTTTGCCATTTACCATAATTTATTAGCAATAATTTGTCCATCATGAATGGGCTCAAAAGTTATAGAAAAGGTTTATTATTCTCTTAAAAAAATTCCTAGTCCAAAATAAAGGTGGAAATTCTTGGGATGATTTGTGAAAGCATAGGCATCCTATGAAAAGAAGCCACATACTCATTCATGATGGAGATAATCTTTTTCTGGTCTAGTAGGGTACACCATGAAAGTAAAGTATAAAACAAGAAAGGTAAATTACAACTGATTAATTAGTGTACTAAGCAAACATCTGTTGAGCATCTACTATTTGAAGGGCATGCGTCAGGTGTAGAGGTAGGAGTGAGTAGAGAAAAGAGGGGAGGGAAACTAACAAGAATACGACAAAGTCCTGCTACCAGAGACATACATTTGGGGAAACAAGTTCAGAAACGATGCCACAGAAGGTAGAATAAGCTAAGTGCTAGGAAAGAGGTTTCCACATATAGAAGAGGAAGGGACATGGTCAGCAGGGGGACAAGAAGTTTCATGAAAGAAAACAATATTTGGTCTAGGGTTTGAATTTAAGCTTTTTCAAATGTTTATAATGAAAGCACAAACTTAAGGTTAACTATATATCCTTCCAACTGAAAAGTAATAAAACTTAGGGCCTGTCTTGATAGTGTTATCATAAAAAGAATGTCAAGTCCTGACCGCTTTGGCTTAGTGGATAGAGCATCAGCCTGCGGACTGAAAGATCCCAGGTTTGATTCCGGTCAAAGGCATGTACCTTGGTTGTAGCCACATCCCCAGTAGGGGGTTTTCAGGAGGCAACTGATCGATGTTTCTCTCTCATAGATGTTTCTAATGCTCTATCTCTCTCCCTTCTTCTCTGTAAAAAATCAATCCTACCTAATAAAAGAGTAATATGCAAATTGACCGTACCTTCGCTACACCCATAAGCCACTCCCACCAGCCACGCCCACCAGCCAATCAGGAGCAAATATGCAAATAAACCCAACCAAGATGACTACTGCCACAGAGAGCAGGAGGGAGGCTTGGGTTTCCCCGGCAACAGAGGAAGACAAGCTTTCCGCCTGCCCTTGCTGGCCTAGGCCTCCACTCAAGGCTACAAAGTTTCAATTATAGAAAGTAAACAAATCCAAACAGAAATGGCGGCAGCCACGGAGCTGGAAAGAGCGGGAGGCTAGGGTTGCCCCCGGCAATAGAGGAAGCCAAGCTTCTGCAGCCCTGGCAAGCCCAAGCCTCCTCTTAAGGCTACAAAGTTTCAATTATATTAGATACATAAGTCCCAACAGAAATGGCTGCATCCACGGAGCGAGCAGAAGGCTTGGCTCTGCTCCAGGCTACAAAGTTTCAATTGTAGAAGGTAAATAAACCCCAGATACCAGGGCCTCTGCTTGGGTCGCCAGGGGGCATGGCCGGCCTGCAAACCACCATAGGCCCCTTGCCCATGCTGCCCCATGCCCCAAGGGGACCCCCACCCTGATCCAGGACACCCTTCAGGGCAAACCAGCTGGCCCCCACCCATGCACCAGGCCTCTATCCTATCTAATAAAAGAGTAATATGCAGATTGACCATCACTCCAACACACCAGATGGCTGCCCCCATGTGGTCAAAGATCCTGCCCCCATGTGGACACAAGATGGCCACCACAAGATGGCCAGCAGGGGAGGGCAGTTGGGGGTGACCCAGGCCTGCAGGGGAGAGCAGTTGGGAGAGACCAAGCCTGCAGGGGATGGCAGTTATGGGTGACCAGGCCTGCAGGGGAGGGCACTTAGGGGTGATCAGGCCTGAAGGGGAGCCAGTTAGGGGCAAACAGGCTGGCAGGGGAGCAGTTAGGCATCAATCAGGCTGGCAGGGGAGTGGTTAGGGGGTGATCAGGCTGGCAGGTGGAAGTGGTTAGGAGCAGGCAGGCAGGCAAGCAGTTGGGAGCCAGCAGTCCTGGATTGTGAGAGTGATGTCCAACTGCCCGTCTAAACAGGCAGTTGGACATCCCTCGAGGGGTCCCAGATTGGAGAGGGTGCAGGCTGAGCTGAGGGACACACCACCCCCCCCCCGTGCACAAATTTCATGCACCAGGCCTCTAGTAAAATATATTTCTTTAAAAAGAATGTCAAGATTACTTCCTCAGTTGTACCAACTTTGAGCTTCCTCTTGACAGCCCAATAAAGAAGCAACATCAGAAACTTTTCAGAGAAAAAAGAAGGCTGATAGAGGATTGGCAAGATTGGAGGGAAGTGGCAGGGGTAGTTTCCTACTGGATCAACTTAGCAGAGCTGGAGCTGTGTTTCCCAGAATTCTCTTCCTGTGTGAATCTAGGCAAAAGGACTCGAAAGTGAAGCAGCATCCATTAAGCTCAAGATTGTCACAAGGTATGGGTACCACTACAGCTCATCCACATGGTTGCTGATCTGCTGGCCTCCTGGTTGGTGTGGGGCAGCATCTGGGACAGCAGCTCCTCCAGCTCCCACCACATCTTCTCCTTCAGCTACTTTGAGTTTCAGGCCTGGCACAGGTGCAGCTCCATAGGAGAGTACCACTTTCTTCTGTAGGCTGCCCATGCAGTCCAGGTTAGAGGTGGTGAGAGACAGACACAGGTTCCAGTTTGTCCTGTGGTTCTGGTTTGTCTTGCTCTATTCTGTTTCACATCTGTGTTTTTTCCGTACTGTCAGCCCTGATGGCCTACAGCAATGTATGCTCACCCCAGACAACAGACAAGGGCTTTCTATAGGCATCTTCACCAGCTTATAACTGGGAAAAGTCGAATGCCTATAGAGTCCCTTAGTGCATATCACTTCTCATGGTTCTGCTTCCCAAACTGAACCCTGAGTGATGCAGTGTGGCCTGCTACAATGGCCCTGTCTGATTAAAAGGTGTGTGTGGTGGGGGGCGGGGGGGATGCCTTTTTTATTATTTGGAAAAGAAAAGTCCAAGAGATTGCTGACTTCAAAAATTTACAGAGCTATCATCAAATAAAAGGATCTTTTTATTGTTGGGAATTCCTCCCACAAAGTAAGTGTTACAGACCTCAAACTGTGAAATCTTAACATAATTACTAAGTTTTCTTTTAATGTTTTGCAAAAATTCTAGACTTTTAAGAAAATGAAAGAAGCCAATTCAAAATCAAAGTATAACATTGGTGTTAATCTCAAAATATTTTTATCTAGCTAAATCCTTTTCCCCTCTTTAGAAAGCCTCTTGAGAAATCCCATTTGACAAGGGATATTATTACAGTTTGTAATGGGCAACATCAGGGCAAGACTTTTTTTTTCTCTTTTGTAAAATCAATTTGAGTTATTTACAATGAACTTAAAAACCATGAACTTTAATGAAAAAGCTTGACAGGTTTGATGTATGGTAGACTAGAGTTAATAAAAAAAAGCCAGAAAAAGATTTTTTCTTTTTGGCTGTAGAATAAAAACATGGGTCTAGCCACTCAGAGTTGCTGCTAAGAGAGAAGTGAAATAGAGTTGCCCGGTGATTATAAAATATCTACAAAAAACTAGTTAACAAAGGAGATGTAAATGTTTTTCCATCAATGGAATAATGTAGCAGGAGGGGGTTGCATTTCTCCCAACAAACAATCATTTGTGTGTGTGTGTGTGTGTGTGTGTGTGTGTGTGTGTGTGTGTGTGTCTGCAAGCTAGTTACTGATTGAATTGCATATTTTATTCAATTAGACTAGCTTATAATAATTATTTTTCAGGAGAAGCACAAAATAGGTAAGATGTGGGACATCTTTGTGGAAGAGTCTGCATTCCTTGACACACAGGACAGCTGTTTCTCAACACATTTCTTCATGCCTTCCATTGCATTTGCACCCCAGCTCCTTGCTTTGTTAATGCCTTCAAAGTAGTTGTAAGCAGTTTCTCAAACATAATCTTCAACCGGGTGTTTACTTTGACCACTGACTGTTGATTTAAAAGGAGCTCCCTTTTCAAAGGAAATCCATCCACTTTTCTTGTGTCTACAGGCAGGAGAGAATAATTGTGTCATGGCACCCAACCCCATGTGTTTCAAGCCTTGAAATGATCACAAAATTACTTTTCCCCTTTCACTTATTTTCTTCTTAAATCCTGTTTTACAGTAATCATTCAAATGACTTCACTACACGGTCAGCTAAATAATGGCTTTAGGAGGCTGGCTATTTTAAATAGTAGAGACTAAATAGCCACTTCTCAGTACAAACCTTTTAAGAAGTATTTGTTTAATGAACAAGAAAAGCCTGGAATATGAATGAAAATGTGTCGGAAATACAATTACATTTTTTCAAAAACAGTTTTATTCAAGAAAATGTAGATTTTATTCCTTGTTTGTAACTTCCTTCAAGATTGTATTTGTAATTATCTCTGCATGACATAAAGAGGAAAAGAATAGGATAAAAATTAGAAAAGAAAACATATTTTAAAATTATTAGTGACATCTACCGAATAGTTTACTAATTAATATTAATTCAATGACTTCGCAATATAAATATCAAATAAGTTATTCAGTTGGGAGAAACTCTATACCAAATTCTATCTCTTTGACCAATTCTTTCACTTTATTAACTTTATTCTTTGTAATGAGTTCATTATTTGGCTAAATTTAATACTTAAACTACAGAAAGATTAGAACTTGGCTTACTCTAAATTAGGTTTGCTCCTCCTTTAATTTGGTAGTTTCTATTCAATTCCAACAACCTCCTACCCCCAAACAATGACTACAATATCAAACAGCAATGGGGATACTGGTTGAGAAGGTGCTTCCTCAATGGTCTGGGGAGCTGTTAATTGCTGAATGCGCTGTGGTGTCTAAGAGGCTGGTAGAGTTGGATATATTCAGATATATTCACAAGGAATTAAAATAATTGCATTAAGCCTGGCCTGCATGGCTCAGTGGTTGAGCATCAACCTAGGAACCACGGTTAGATTCCCAGTCAGGGCATATGCTTGATCCCCAGTGTGGAGACTGCAAGAGGGAGTAGATCAATGATTCCCTTTCATCCTTGATGTTTCTCTCTCTCCCTCGCCCTTCCTCTCGGAAAGCAATAAAGATGTATTTTTTAATTGGATTAAATTTTTTTCTCAATACTGCTTTGGAAAATGTCAGGTTGTAGAGAGAATGATGGAATTAGATAATCACCATTTGGCGTAATTGTTTCAGTTCAGAATCACCAATTGATGCTAAATTTCATGGGCAAAAGTAAAATTTAAAAAAGGGTATTTGCATGGTTTCACAAATATCTCTCCATAAGATACTTGTTAATTACAAAGTGGGAATTTGCAGTGGAGAAACCTGGCTTCCACCTTAACCAAAGGTCAAAGCAATACAGTGTGCCTCGAGGACACGCTGAGGACACAGAACTTCTATCTTATGTAACATGAATCTGGGCATGAAGGAACCAGATAATTCAAAATGAGGAACATCAGACAAAATAGCTGGCCTGTGCTCTTCAAAAATGTGATGAAGGACAAAGATCAGCTCCACTGGTTGCCAATCAATGGATACCAAATTTACATGATGTCTAAACAATTCATTATGGAAATTATCATCTGCATTTTATTTTTTAAATATTTTTTATTGATCTCAGAGAGGAAGGGAGAGGTAGAGAGAGATAGAAACATCAATGCTGAGAGAGAATCATTAATTGGCTGCCTCTTGCACTCCCCCTGCTGGGGATCAAGTCCGCAACCCAGGCATGTGCCCTTGATCGGAATCGAACCCGAGACTCTTCAGTCCGAAGGCCAGTGCTCTGTCCACTGAGCCAAACCAGCTAGGGCTATCATCTGCATTTTAAAAGTCAAAGTGTTTCAGAGCCTTGCCTACAACACCAGTTTATGATGATACAGTGACCCAATCCAAGGAATTCAAACAAAGGGATACAGATCAAAAAGGGCACAACAAAAATAATTTTTGTCAGAGGTAATTCCGTGTAGTGAAACCCTGTGCATTTCACAGAACAAAAGTCATAGGCTATTGAACAAGAGGTTTTCCAAAATGCAGGCTAAGCAGAGAGTGAAAAAGAAAAGATGCACATGAAGGTGTGGGGGAACAGACACCAGAGGAATTTTCCAAAGAGCCATCCCATCACCTCTTCCACCCGCCCTGTGTTTGCCGTGACAGGCAATCCTGGAGTGGAGTGAGGTTACCACAACAAACACTGTCCCATAAATAAATGCTCATATGACTTTATAGGGTTTTGTTTTGTTTTGTTTACTGCATTGAACTCTTTCTGTAGGCATTTTATTTTATTTTTTAAAAAATATGTTTTATTGATTTTTTTAGAGAGAGGAACAGAGAGGGCTAGAGAGACAGAAACATCAATGAGAGAGGAACATCATCGATTGGCTGCTTCCTGCACAACCCCTACTGGGGACTGAGCTCACAACCTGGGCGTGTGCCCTGACTGGGAATCAAACCTGCGACCTCTTGGTTCCTGGGTCGACACTGTATTTCTAAGCAACACAGGCCTGGCATTTCGGTAATTTCTGTAGGCATTTTAAAGAAAATGAGTGCGCCTTGCAAATTCAGGATTTTAATATTTTTGGAAATGAATATACAAAATGTATTGCTGACATTTATGGCACTGAGAATATGAATTTTGCATAAGTATTCTTCATTTTAAGATATCACAATGCTTTTTAAACCATTATCTTTATTGTTAAAAGTATTACAGATGTTGTCTTTTTTCCCCCTATTGACCCCTTCTAGTCTGCCCCGCCCCTGCCCCGGCCTTCACCACTTTATTGTCTGTGTCCATGGGTTATGCATATATGCATATAAGTTTCCCCATTAATCTCTTCCCACCCACCCACCCCCAACCCCACCCCACACCCCTGCCTTCCCTTTGAGATTCGTCAGTCTGTTCCATGCTTCTATGTCTCTGGATCTATTTTGTTCATCAGTTTATTTTGTACTTTAGAGTCCACATATGAGTGAGATGTGTCTCTCTCTGACTGACTTATTTCACACAGCATAATACTCTCCAGGTCCCTCCATGCTGTCTCAAAGAATAAGAGAGCCTTCTTTTTTACTGCTTCATAGTATTACATGGTGTAAATGCACCACAGGTTTTTTATCCACTCATCTATTGATGGGCACTTGGGCTGTTTTCAGGTCTTAGCTATTGTAAATTTCACTGCTATGTACATAAGGGTGCATTTATACTTTCTGATTGGTGTTTTGGGTTTCTTGGAATATATTCCTAGAAGTGGGATCACTGGGTCAAATGACAGTTTTATATTTAATTTTTTGAGGAAATGCCATGTTGTTTTCCACAATGGCTGCACCAGTCTGCATTCCCACCAGCAGAGTACCAGGGTTCCCTTTTCTCCACATCCTCATCAGCAATTGATTTGTTGATGATAGTCATTCTGACAGGTGTAAGTTGATATATCTTACTGTGGTTTTAATTTGCATCTCTCTGGTGATAGCAATGTTGAGCATTTTTTCATATGTCTGCCGGCCATCTGTATGTCCTCTTTGGAGAAGTGTCTATTCAGGGCCTTTGCCCATTTTTAATTGGATTATTTGTCTTCCTTTTATTCAGTTGTATGAGTTCCTTATATATTAACGTCTTATCAGATGTATCATTGGCAAACATGTTCTTCCATACAGTGGGGACACTTTTTATGTTGTTGTTGGTTTCTTTTGCTGTGCAGAAGCTTTTAATTTTGATGTAATCACATATGTTTATTTTTTTGTTTGTTTCCCTTGCCCTAGATGTATCAGCAAATATATTGCTACAACAGATGTCTGAGATTTTGTCTTTTATCCATTTTGAGTTTATTCTTGTGTATGGTGTAAGTTGGTGGTCTAGTTTCAGTTTTTTGCATGTATCTGTCCAATTTTACCAGCACTATTTATTGAAGAGACTATTTTTACTCCATTGTATGCTCTTTTCTTCTTTGTCAAATATTAATTGAGTGTAATGGCTTGGGTCGATCTCTGGGGTCTCTGTTCTGTCCCAATGACCTATATGCCTGTTCTTGTGCCAGTACCAGGCTGTTTTGATTACAGTGGCTTTGTAGTATAAATTGATATCTGGTATTGTGATCCTACCAACTTTGTTCTTCTTTCTCAAGATTGCAGTGGCTATTTGGGGTCTATTTTGGTGCCATATAAATTTTTGGAGGATTTGTTCTAGATCTCTGAAGTATTTTAATAGGGATTGCATTGAATCTATCGATTGCTTTGGGTAGTAAGGATCCTATCTAATAATCCTATCTAATAAAATGGTAATATGCAAATTAACCATCACTCTGTCACAAAAATGGCGGCACCCATACCACAAGATTGAGGCACCCAGTCCTCTCAGCCCCCCAGAGTCTCCCAGTCCTGGGGGGGAGGCCGCTGAGAGTGGGCAGCATGAGAGGTTTGGTGGAATGCTTGCCTCATAGCCACAGCAACGAGGCAAGCGTTCCACCCCGGCCGTGGAGGGCCTCTGGGCAGCAGGTACAGAGCGGTGGGGGGGAGGATGCTTGCGTCATTGCCCCAGTGATGAGGCAAGCGTTCCGCGCCCAGCTGTGGATGGGCCTCTGGGCAGTGGACAGCTTCTGGGCAGCGGGTGCAGAGCAGCCAGGCCCCGCAGAGAGCTACTGGCACACAGATTCATGTGCAGGGCTACTAGTACTTTAATAATGTTAATTCTACCAATCCATGAACACAGTATATTCTTCCATTTGTTTATATCTTTTTTCAATGTCCTGTAGTTTTCCAAGTATTTAACCAAGGTCTTTTACCTCCTTGGTTAAGTTTATTCCTAAGTATCTTAATTTTATTGTTTCAGTGGTAAATGGGATTGTTTTGAGAGTTCATTTTCTATACTAATAAAAGCCTAGGTGGCCCTTGCGCCCTCATATGATGCCCTCATGTCATCACAAGATGGCCGCCACAAGATGGCCACCACAAGATGGCTAGCAGGGGAGGGCAGTTGGGGGTGATCAGGCCAGCAGGGGAGCAGTTAGGCGTGAATCAGGCCGGTAGGAGAGTGGTTAGGGGGAGATCAGGCTGGCAAGCAGGCGAATGGTTAGGAGCCAGTAGTCCCGGATTGTGAGAGGGATGTCCAACTGCCAGTTTAGATATCCCCCAATGGGTCCCAGATTGGAGAGGTGCAGGCTGGGCTGAGGGACACCCCTCCCATGAATTTCATGCACCAGGCCTCTAGTCTATATATAAAAGCCTAAGCGACCAAATGACCTAACGACTGAATGACCGGTAGCTATGACACACACTGACCACTATGGGGCAGACCCCCAACCTAAGAGCTGCCCCCTGGTGGCCAGGGTGCTCCCACAGCCAACCTCCTGCGGCCCTGATCAGCCCAATCTCTGGCCAGGCCAAGACTCCACTCTGGTGCATGAATTCGTGCACCAGGCCTCTAGTTGGTATGTAAGAATGCCATAGATTTCTGGGTGTTAATTTTGCATCCTGCTATATTACCAAATTCATTTATTAAATCTAGTGTTTTTTTGGTGGAGTCTTAGGGGTTTTCTTTGTACAATATCATGTCATCTGCAAATAATGACAGTTTTACTTCATCCTTTCCAATTTAAATGTCTTTTTTTGTTTGTTTTCTTTTTGTCTGATCACTGTGGCTAAGACTTCCAGTACTATGTTGAATAAGAATGGTGAAAGTGGATAACCCTGTATTCTTCCAGTTTTTAGGGGGAATGGTTTTAGATTTTGCCCATTGAGTATGATAGTGGCTGTAGGTTTGTCATATATGGCCTTATTATGTTGAGGTATAGTCCCTTTATTCCCACTTTGCTGAGAGTTTTTATCAAAAATGGGGTTGGATTTTTGTCAGATGCTTTTCTGTGTTCATTGATATTATCATGTGACTTTTGTCTTTCAATTTGTTTATGTGATGTATCACATTTATTGATTTGCAGTTGTTTTGGAAGATTGTATTTTTCTAGGAATTTATCCATTTCATCCACATTGTCCAGCTTATTGGCATATAGTTGTTCATAGTATTTGCTTACAATCCTTTGCATTTCTGAGGTGTTGATCATTACTTTTTCACTTTAGTTTCTCATTTTGTTTATTTGTGTCCTCTCTCTTTGTTTCTTTTTTTATTTTTATTGATTTTTTACAGAGAGGAAGAGAGAGGGATAGAGAGTTAGAAACATTGATGATAGAGAAACATCAATCAGCTGCCTCTTGCACAACCCCTACTGGGGATGTGCCCGCAACCAAGGTACATGTCCTTGACCGGAATCGAACCTGGGACCTTTCAGTCAGCAGGCCAAGGCTCTATTCACTGAGCCAAACCGGTTTCGGCTCTCTTTGTTTCTTAATGAGTATGGCTAATGGTTTATCAAACTTGTTTTTCTTTTCAAAGAACCAGCTCTTTGTTTCATTGATCTTTTGTGTTGTATTTTTAGTCTTTATGTCATGTATTTCTACTCTGATCTCTAGTATTTCCTTCCTACTACTTATTCTGAACTTTCCTTGTTTTTCTCTTTCTAATTCTTTAAGCTGTATGGTTAGATAGTTTATTAAATTTCTTTTCTTTTCTTTTTTTTGAGGTAGGCTTGTAGTGGAACTTCCCTCTCAGAACTCTGTCCCATAGATTTTTCTGTGTCCCATAGATTTTGTGTTGTTGTGGGTCCATTTTCATTTTTTTTTCCAGAAAGTTTTTAATTTCTTTCTTGATATCATTGATAACCCATTCATTGTTTAGACTCCATGTGTTTGAAAGTTTTTGAGTGTTTTTATTGTAGTTGATTTGTAATTTCATGCCATTGTGATCTGAGATCATGCTTAATATGATTTCAATATTCTTGAACTTGTAAAACACTGTTTTGTCTCCTAACATGCGGTCTATCTTTGAGAATGACCCATGTACACTTGAGAAAAATATATATTTTGCAACTTTGTGGTGAAATGGTCTGTAAATGTCAATTAATTCCATCTAATCTAGTGTGTCATTTAGAGTCACTGTTTCCTTGTTAATTTATTGTCTGGAAGATCAATCCAGTGAAGTCAGCAGGGTATTAAAGTCTCCTAATATGACTGTATTGCTCTCAATCTCTCCCTTAAAGTCTTCCAGAAGTGTTTTTTTATATATATATTTTAAGTTGCTCTTATGTTGGGTGCATATATGTTTACCAGCGTTATAGCCTCTTGTTGTATTGATCCTTTTAGTATTATGTAGTGACCTTTATTGTTTTTTGTTATGACCTTTATTTTGAAGTCTATTTTGTTAAATATGAGTATTGCTACTCTAGCTTTTTTTTTTTTCCATTTCCGTTTGCATGGAAAATATTTTCCATCCCTCCACTCTCATCCTGAGTGAGTCTTTTGTTCTGAGGTGGGTCTCCTGTAGACAACATATATTTGGGTCATGTTTTCTTATCCATTCAGCTTCCTTATGTCTTTTTATTGGAACATTTAATCCATTTACATTTAAGGTTATTATTATTTTTTTGTTTGTTTAAAATATGAGACTAGGTATTAAAATACCACAAAACTTTATTTAGATTCTATTAATTATATTTTGCTCCTGTTTGTCTTTTTTTTCACACTTTTTTTTATTAAGGTATTATATGTGTACATATCATACCATTGTCCCCCCCCAACCCCACACCCATACATGCCCTCACCCCCCAGAGTTTTGCGTCCATTGGTTATGCTTATATGCATGCATACAAGTCCTTTGGTTGATCTCTTATCTCCCCCACCTCTCCCTAACCTTCCCGCTGTAATTTGACATTCTGTTTGATGCTTTACTGTCTCTGTATCTATATTTTTGTCATCAGTTTATAATGTTCTTATTATCCATAAATGAGTGAGATCATGTGGTATTTTTCTTTCATTGACTGGCTTATTTCACTTAGCATAATGTTCTCCAATTCCATCCAGGTTGCTGCAAATGATGAGAATTCCTTCTTTTTTATGGCAGCATAGTATTCCATTGTGTAGATGTACCACAGTTTTCTGATCCAGTCATCTGCTGACGGGCACCTAGGTTGTTTCCAAATCTTAGCTATTGTAAATTGTGCTGCTATGAACATAGGGGTGCATATATCCTTTCTGATTGGTGTTTCTAGTTTCTTCGGATATATTCCCAGGAGTGGGATTACTGGGTCAAATGGGAGTTCCATTTTCAGTTTTTTGAGGAAACTCCATACTGTTCTCCATAGTGGCTGCACCAGTCTGCATTCCCACCAGCAGTGCACGAGGGTTCCTTTTACTCCGCATCCTCGCCAACACTTGTCGTTTGTTGATTTGTTGATGATAGCCATTCTGACAGGTATGAGATGGTACCGCATTGTTGTTTTGATTTGTATCTCTCGGATAATTAGTGACTTTGAGTATGTTTTCATGTCTCTTGGCCTTCCTTCTGTCTTCTTTTGAAAAGATTCTATTTAGGTCCATTGCCCATTTTTTTATTGGATCATTTATCTTCCTTTTATTAAGTTGCATAAGCTGCCTGTAGATGTTGGAGATTAAACCTTTATCAGTGATAGCATTTGCAAATATGTTCTCCCATAAATTGGGCTTTCTTATTGTTTTGTTGATGGTTTCTTTTGCTGTAAAAAAGCTTTTTATTTTGATGTAGTCCCATTTGTTAATTTTCTCTTTAGCTTCCATTGCCCTAGGGGCAGTGTCAGTGAAGAAGTTCTTTTGGCCTCTGTCTGAGATTTTGTTGCCTGTGGATTCCTCTAGTATTTTTATGGTTTCCTGTCTTATGTTTAAGTCCTGTATCCATTTTGAGTTGATTTTTGTGTATGGTGTAAGATGATGATCTAGTTTCATTTTTTTGCATGTATCTGTCCAATTTTCCCAACACCATTTATTGAAAAGATTGTCTTGACTCCATTGTATGTTCATGCCTCCTTTGTCAAATATTAATTGAGCATAGTTGTTTGGGTCAATATCTGGATTCTCTATTCTGTTCCATTGATCTATATGTCTGTTCTTGTGCCAGTACCAGGCTGTTTTGAGAACTGTGGCTGTAATACATCTTGAGATCTGGTATTGAGATCCCTCCTACTTTATTCTTCTTTTTCAGGATTGCTGTGGCTATTCGGGATCTTTTTTTATTCCAGATGAATTTTTGGAGAGTTCTTTCTAGGTCTGTGAAATATGCTCTTGGTGTTTTGATGGGGAGTGCATTGAATCTGTAGATTGCTTTGGGTAGTGTGGACATTTAATGATGTTGATTCTACCAGTCCATGAACATGGTATGTTCTTCCATCTGTTTACGTCTTCCTCTATCTCTTTTTTCAGTGTCCTGTAGTTTTCCGTGTATAGGTCTTTTACCTCCTTAGTTAAGTTTATTCCTAGGTATCTTAGTTTTTTTTGGTGTGATGGTAAATGGGATTGCTTTTTTAGTCTCTCTTTCTGTAAGTTCACTATTGGTGTATAGAAATGCCATAGATTTCTTGGCATTAATTTTGTATCCCGCTACATTGCCGAATTCATTTATTAAGTCTATTAGTTTTTTGATGGAGTCTTTTGGTTTTTTTATGTACAATATCATGTCATCTGCAAATAAGGACAACTTTACTTCTTCTTTCCCAATTTGGATGCCTCTTATTCTTCTTCTTGTCTAATTGCAATGGCTAATACTTCCAGTACTATGTCAAACAGGAGTGGTGAGAGTGGGCATCCCTGTCTTGTTCCTGTTCTTAGGGGAAATGGTTTTAGTTTTTGCCCATTGAGTATGATGTTTGCTGTGGGTTTATCATATATAGCTTTTATTATGTTGAGGTATGATCCTTCTATTCCCACCTTGTTGAGAGTTTTTATCAAGAAAGGGTGTTGGATTTTGTCAAATGCTTTTTCTGCATCTATTGGGTACTATGGACATTTTAATGTCCATGACTATGTGATTTTTTTTCTCTCAATTGTTTATGTGATGTATCATGTTTATTGATTTGTGGATATTGTACCATCCTTGCATTCCTGGGATAATTCCTACTTGGTCATGGTGTATGATCTTTCTGATGTACTGCTGGAGCCGATTTGCTAGAATTTTGTTGAGGATTTTGGCATCTATGTTCATGAGGGATATTGGTCTGTAATTCTCTTTCATTGTGTTGTCTTTATCTAGTTTTGGTATTAGGGTGATGCTGGCTTCATAGAAGGAGCTTGGAAGTGTTCCTTCCTCTTGAATTTTTTGGAATAGTCTGAGGAGGATAGGTTTTAGTTCTTCCTTGAATGTTTGGTAAAATTCTCCTGTGAAGCCGTCTGGCCCCAGGCTTTTGTTTGCCGGAAGCTTTTTGATGACTGCTTCAATTTCTTCCATAGTTACTGGCCTGTTGAGCTGTTTAGATTCTTCCTGATTGAGTTTTGGAAGGAATATGTCCATTTCTTCCAGGTTGTCCAGTTTGTTGATACAGAGTTGTTCGTAGTATTTTGTAACAATCCTTTGTATTTCGGTGGTGTCTGTTGCTATTTCACCACTTTCATTTCTGATTTTGTTTATTTGGGTCCTCTCTCTTTGCTTCTTGGTGAGCCTGGCTAGAGGTTCATCAATCTTGTTTATCCTTTCAAAGAACCAACTCTTGGTTTTGTTGATCTTTTGTATTGTTTCTTTGGTCTCTATGTCATTTATCTCCACTCTGATCTTTATTATTTCCTTCCTTCTGCTTACACTGGGCTTTTCTTATTGCTCTTAAGGTTATTGTTGATAGTTACTTATTTATTGCCATTTTAATTCTTTATGCCTATGTTTCTCTCTCTATATATATTTCTTCTCATTCATTGCAGCTGTTCCTTTAGCATTTCTTGCATTGCTGGTTTGGTGGAGATAAACTTCTTTAGCCTTTTTTTTTTTTTCTGGGAAGCTTTTTGTATAACCATCTATTTTGAATTATGGCCTTGCTGGATATAGTAGTCTTGGTTTCAGATCCTTGCTTTTCATTATTTTGAATATTTCATGCCATTCCCTTCTGGCCTGTAGAGTTTATGATGGAAAATCAGCTGACAGCCTTATGGAAGCTCCTTTGTAGGTAACAAATTGCTTTCCTCTTGTTGCCTTTTTTTTTTTTAATCCTCACCCAATGATATTTTTTCCATTGATTTTTTTTAGAAGGGATGAAGTAGGTGTAGGAAGAGCGAGAGAAAAACATCAAAGTGAGAGAGACACATAGATTGGTTGCTCCCCATTTGCACCCTGACTGGGGCCAGGGATTGAGCCTGCAACTGAGGGATATGCCCTTGACCAGGAATCGAACACATGATCCTTAGGTGTGTGGGTTTATCCTCTAACCACTAAGCAAAACCAGGCAGGGACTCTTGCTGCCTTTAAGATTCTCTCTTTGGCTTTAATTTTTGGCATTTTAATTATGATGTATCTGGGCATGGGCCTCTTTGGTTTCTTGCTTGGGACTCTCTGTGCCTTCTGAACTAGTAAGACTTTTTCCTTCACTAGATTAGGGAAGTTTTCTGCCATTATTTCTTCAAACAGGTTCTTTATCCCTGGCTCACTTTCTTCACCTTCTGGTACACCTATGGTGTGAATGAATATAGTTATAATTCATGTTGTCCCATAGCTCCCTTAAGCAGTCCTTCTGTTTTTTAATTGTTTTGTTTTTTCTTTTTGGTTCTCTGATTGTTTGATTTCTTCTACACTGTTTTCTAATTCACTGGTCCAATTCTTGGCTTCCCCTAATCTGCTGTTCATTCCTTCCAATGTGTTCTTTTATTTTTTAATCTTTATTGTTCATATTATTACAGTTGTTCCTCTTTTTGCCCCCTATAGCTCCCCTCCACCCAGTTCCCACCCCAACCCATGCCCTTACCTCCCCCCAACTGTCCTGATCCATAGGTGTATGATATTTGTCCAGTCTCTTCCCGCACCCCCCACCCCCCTTTCTCCCTGAGGATTGTCAGTCCACTCCCTTTCTATGCCCCTGATTCTATTATATTCACCAGATTATTCTGTTCATCAGATTTTTTATTCACTTGATTTTTAGATTCACTTGTTGATAGATATGTATTTGTTGTTCATAATTGTTATCTTTACCTTTTTCTTCTTTTCCCTCTTCTTAAAGAATACCTTTCAGCATTTCATATAATACTGGTTTGGTGGTGATGAAATCCTTTAGCTTTTTTCTTATCTGTGAAGCTCTTTATCTGACCTTCAATTCTGAATGATAGCTTTGCTGGGTAGAGTAATCTTGGTTGTAGGTTCTTGCTATTCATCACTTTGAATATTTCTTGCCACTCCCGTCTGGCCTGCATAGTTTCTGTTGAGAAATCAGCTGACAATCGTATGGGTGCTCCCTTGTAGGTAACTAACTGCTTTTTCTCTTGCTGCTTTTAATATTCTCTCTTTGTCTTTTGCTCTTGGCATTTTAATTATGATGTGTCTTGGTGTGGTCCTCTTTGGATTCCTTTTGTTTGGGGTTCTCTGTGCTTACTGGACTTGTAAGTCTATTTCTTTCACCAGGTAGGGGAAAGTTTTCTGTCATTATTTCTTCAAATAGGTTTTCAGTATCTTGCTCTCTCTCTTCTTCTGGCACCCCCATAATTCGGATGTTGGTACACTTGAAGTTGTCCCAGAGGCTCCTTACACTATCTTCATATTTTTCGATTCTTTTTGCTTTTTGCTTTTCTGGTTGGGTGTTTTTTGCTTTTTCATATTTCAAATCTTTGACTTGATTCTTGCGATCCTCTAGTCTGTTGTTGGATCTCTGTATATTATTTTTAATATCAATCAGTATATGCTTAATTTCTAGTTGGTCATTTTTCATATCCTTGAGGGTCTCACTAAATTTATTGGCGGTTTCTAGAAAATTCTTGAAAAACCTTATAATTAAGGTTTTGAACTCTATATCCAGTAGTTTGCTTTCCTCATTTCTTTCATTTGTGACCTGTTTCTTTGTCTCCACATTTTGGCTGCTTCCCCTGAGTTGATAGAGTGGCTTTGTGTGCTGGGAGGCCTATAGGGCCCAGTGGCTCAACCTCCCCAGTTACCTGAGGTGGACACTCTTGATGCACCCCTTTGTGGGTTGTGTGCACAGTCTTGTTGTAGTTAAGCCTTGATTGTTGTTTGTATCACTGGGAGGAATTGACCTCCAGGCCAATTCACTGTGAGGATCAGCTGTGTCTATGCTGGGAGAACTTCTGTGCTGGAGACACCCTTATGAGGCAAGACATGCTTCAGTGGCGCTTTGGTGCTCACTGAGTCTGCCCTCTGAGTATGTTCCTTATGGATCTGAGGAGTTGTAATCTGGATGGTCCTACTTTGACACCTGGGTACACTGGCTCTTGGATCTCTAAGGAGGTGCTAATTTAGCCTCTGCCTGAGGCCACCCAGCAGGAGCTAGGAGAGATCTGCAGATTCCTCTTCTTTGTTTGGGTTTTGGAGGTGCCCAGATGAGGCCCAGCTGTGAAGCAATGCAAGCTGCTGTGGGGCCTTGGGCCTTCTCTTGGATGTTCTGGGTCTCTCTGACTCAGCTGCAGTTTGTAAGGTAAGTTTAGATTTCAAAGGACCAGGCCATTCATATGCAAAAGCCTCTGCGTACAGCTTGGATGGGGTGGAGTCTCAGGGCAGAGCAAACAGCAATGCCTTCCCATCAGCCCAGCCCTAAAAGGTCCCCAGGTCTCAGTGTCCCATGGTAATCACTGCAAGCACCTCTGAGAGAAAGCCGCCCTCGAGTTCCACCCACTGCCAGACAGTCCAGTTTCTCCCCGTATGAGCCTGGGTCCCCAGAGTCTTGCCTGGAACTGGAGTTCAGAGCAGTCGGGAGCTTGTGTCTCTCTCCTGATTGAAAAAGCCAGCCGCATACTCAGTTGCTAGCCCTCTCTGTGCGCGCATGCGCACCTCCGTACCTCTGCAATTTACTTCCACAGCTCCTCTGAGTCTCAGTGTGCTTTTCTCTTCCCTTCTAGTTGTAGAATTTCCACTTAGCCAGCCTTCCTGTGGTTCTGGATGATGTTCGTTTTGTCTTTTAGTTGTAGTTTTGAAGTGGTTGTGCGAGGTAACACGTTCAGGTGTTTACCTATGCTGCCATCTTGGTTTCTCCCTCCAATGTGTTCTTTATTACTGCTATGTCATTTTGCATTTCTGACTGGTCATTTTCATAGTTTCTATATCTTTTCTCATGCTGTTCATCATCCTTGTAATCATTATTCTGAACTCTATATCTGATCAATTTTTTAAATCCCCTTTTCATTTAGCTCTTTTTCTGGAGAATTCTCTTGTTCTTTCATTTGGTGTTATTTTCCTGTCTCACCATTTTGGATGCCTGCTTGGATTTGTTTCTATGTATTATGTAGACCTGCTCTGACTCCCAGTCTTTTTGGAGGGTCTCTGGTGTAAGACAATGTCAGATGCTGTTTGTGACTGGCTCTGAGTTCCCTGTCTGCTTTTCACAACCAGATGTTATATGAGCACCATTCTAATTTCTGGTGCTCTGGGATGGGGATCCCAGCTTGGGGTTTAGACCCCAGAGTTCTCAGGGGGAACTCCCACAGCTGAGGTACCCTCTGGAACTTCAGCTACTGTCTATGGGATCCTGGCCAGTCCTCTTGCACCTCTGCACTTCTTACCAATCTCTGTGCAGTCTCCTCTTTACATCTTTGATTATAACGGCTCTCTTCAGTTATTCAGGTGATTAGTCGGGATGGTTTTTCTATATTTTAGTTGTAATTCCAGTTTGGTCTGGGGAGAGTGTCAGTATAGCTTCCACTTAATCTGCCACCATTTTGGAATCTCACCAAATGCTTTTGAATGATGCAAAACAGCTAATTCTTCTTAAAATAATTTATTAACATATAAGATTTCAAAAAATATATAAAATATTTCTAAGTTTTATGTACTTTTAAAACCTATTAATTTCCTACAATTTATGTGCTATATTATATATCATACTTATGAAAGAATGATTTTAAAAATCTTCCTACTCAAGCAATCAAGCCAGGCTTTCCTCTTCTCTTATAATCCGTAACTGGCACAATTTATATGTCAAATTAGTATGCAATAACCTTCCTGTTGTGTGGTGGCTTCATGAATAATTGCTACTTTGTTAAAAACTAATTAATTAACTAATTAATTAAAGCAGGCCATGCATGGATAATAATGAGAGTGTCCTGAGCCCTGGATTATTATTAGTCCAACTAGAGGCCTGGTGCACGAAATTCATACATGGGGAGTTCCCCTCAGCCCAGCCTGCATCCTCTCAAATCTGGGACCCCTTGGGGGATGTCCAACTGCCAGTTTAGGCCTTATCCCAGGGATCAGGCCTAAACCAGCAGTTGGACATCCCTCTCACAATCCTGGACCACTGGCTCCTAATTGCTCACCTGCCTGCCTGCCTGGTTGCCCCTAACTGCCTCCCCACTGCCTGCCTGATTGCCCCTCACTGCCTCTACATGCCGGCCTGATTGCCCCTAACTGGCGCCCCTGCTGGCCTGGTCACCCCCAACCCCCCCCCCCCACTGGCCTACTCGCCCCTTACTGCCCCACCAGCCTAATCACCCCAACTCTCCCCCTCCTGGCCTGGTTGCCCCCAACTGCAGCCTCCCCACTGGCCTGGTCATCCATAACTGCCCCCCCCCCCCAGCTGGCCTGGTCGCCTCTTACTGCCCCCCCCCCCCCGCTCTCCTGGTCGCCCCACACAGCCTGCTGTTCAGTCGTTTGGTCATCCCTCACTAACCCCCCTGCCGTCCTGGTCATAGGCAGCCATCTTGTGAAGGTGTGGGGGTCAATTGGCATATTACCTCTTTATTATATAGGAGTCTGTGTATCTGAGGTTCAATATAAAATTATACTTGAATATATGTGTTCAATCAGTACTCTTTTATCCTAAACATTTAGCATTTAACTTAAAAAGTGTTTTTGAAATTTTGCAAGGTGAGCAATTATAGCTCTGGGAATTTACATATACAAAGCTGCTGTGAAAAAATATGCACAAAACTTTATGGAAAGTGAATAAGTACATGAAAATTCATTAGCCTTCTGTAAGAATTAAATTTAATCTATTTCTATAATGCCCAATGATGAATTTTAAAATGGGAATTATATTAATTCATTCATTCATTCAATAACTACTTATGGAGTGTCTACTATGTGACAAACATATTCTCTAGAGGATAGAGAATAAACCATTGATTGGGGCAAGTTGGAGGTCATTGGTAACCTTGATGAGAGCAATACCAGGGGAAAGGGAAAGATGAGCCTTCATCAGAGTAATTTAAAAAGAAAATGGGAGAGTCTGTCCAGTGTTGCTCAGTGGTTGAGTGTCAACCCACAAACCAGGTGGTTGCTGGTTTGATTTCTGGTCAGGGCACATGCTGGGTTGTGGGCTTGATCCCCAATAAGAGGTGTGCAGGAGGCAGCTGATTGTTGATGTTTCTCTCTCATTGATGTTTCTATCTCCTTATCCCTCTCCCTTCCTCTGTCTCTAAAAATCAATAAAAACATTTTAAAAATAAATGAAAATAAGAGATAATAAAGTAAGGGCAGTGAGTCTACTATATTGTTTACTTATATAGATCTTCTACAAAAATAAACAATATTGGGTTATAGTTGGAAGAAACATAAAGTCAAGTAATTTTTTTTTATGTTGAAGGTATTATAGCATATTTGTAGGTTAAAGGGAATGGCCCAGTAGAGAAAGAGGAATTGATGATGCAAGAGAGAAAGAAGGACATTTCAGAGCCAAGTCCCTAAAAAGGTGAGACGGAGTGAAATTCTAGTACCAGCAGAGGTCTTGGCTTTAGGAGTAGAGGAAAGGCAGCCTATGTAGGTACAGACAGGGGTCTGCTGAACAATTTGGTCAGGGGAAGATGAGGTACTTTTATTTGCTACACTTTTTAAATGAAATAATGAAATATGGAGTTGGGTCAATATCTGGCTTGGTATGTGTGTAGGATTGGAGGTCTGAAACAAAAGAAGAGAGTGCAGAAATAGCAGAAATCTAATTTGATAAAGGCATGGAGTGAGATGGCTGGACAGTGCCATTAATGGTAGTAAATTTAAAGTGAAAACTGTCTGTGTGGTGTACACTTAAAAAAAAATATTCTTGCCCTAGTTGGTTTGGCTCAGTGGGTAGAACGTCAGCCTGAGGACCGAAGGGTCCTGGGTTTGATTCCCGCCAGGGGCACATGTCCAGGTTGCGGGCTTGATCCCCAGTAGGGGGTATGCAGGAGACAGCCAATCAATGATTCCTTCTCATCATTGATGTTTCTATCTCTTTCTTCCTCTCTGAAATCAATAAAAAATATATTTTAAAATAAAAAATACTCTTTATTGTTGAGAGTATTACAGATGGTCCCCCTTTCCCCCCCATCATCCTCCTCCATCTGGTTTCTGCCCCACCCCAGGCCTTCACCATCCTATCTGTGTTCATAGGTAATGCATATATGCATATAAGTTCTTTGGTTATTCTCTTCCCGCCCCCTCTCCCTGCTTCCCTCTAAGATTTGTCAGTCTGTTCCATGTTTCCATGCCTCTAATTATATTTTATCATCAGTTTATTTTGTCCATTAGATTCCTTGTCCTTTTATTTTGATTCAATTGTTCATAGATATGTTTTATTGCCATTTTATTGTTCATATTTTTTAAAATATATTTTATTGATTTTTTACAGAGAGGAATGGAGAGGGATAGAGAGTCAGAAACATTGGATGAGAGAGAAACATTGATCAGCTGCCTCCTGCACGCCCCCCCACCCCCCACTGGTGATGTGCCCACAACCAAGGTACATACCCTTGACTGGAATGGAACCTGGGACCCTTCAGTCCACAGGCCGATGCTCTATCCACTGAGCCAAACTGGTTAGGGCTGTTCACATTTTTTATTGTTGTTGTTGTTGTTGTTGTTGTTGTTGTTGTTGTTCTTCTTCTTCTTCTTCTTCTTCTTCGTCTTCGTCTTCTTCTTCTTCTCCTTTCTCTTCTTAAAGAATATCCTTCAACATTTTATGTAATGCTGGTTTGGTGGTGATGAACTCCTTTAGCTTTTTCTTATCTGTGAAGTTCTTTATCTGACCTTCAATACTAAATGATAGCTTTGCTGGGTAGAGTAATCTCAGTTGTAGGTCCTTGCTATTCATCACTTTGAATATTTCTTGCCACTCCCTTCTGGCCTGCAAAGTTTCTGTTGAGAAATCAGCTGACAGTCATATGATCACTCCCTTGTAGGTAACTAACTCTTTTTTTCTTGTGTGTGTGTGTGTGTGTGTGTGTGTGTGTGTGTGTGTGTGTGTTTAAGATTCTCTCTTTGTCTTTAACATTTGGCATTTTAATTATGATGTGTCTTGTTGTGGGCCTCTTTGGTTTCATCTTTATTGGGACTCTGTGTGCTTCCTGGATTTGTAAGTCTATTTCTTTCACCAGGCAGGGGAAGTTTTCTGTCATTATTTCTTCAAATAGGTTTTCAATATCTTGCGCTCTCTCTTCTCTTTCTAGCACCCCTATAATTCAAATGTTGGTATGCTTGAAGTTGTCTCAGAGGCTCCTTACTCTATCTTCATATTTTTGGATTCTTTTTTCTTTTTGATCTTCTGCTTGGGTGTTTTTTTTGCTTCCTCATATTCCAAATCACTGATTTGATTCTCAGCATCCTCTACTCTACTGTTAAATCCCTGTAAATTTATTCTTTATTTCAGTTAGTGTAGGCTTAATTTCTGATTGGTCCTTTTTTATGTCTTTGATATTCTCACTAAGATCCTAGAAATTCTCATTAAGTTCCTTAAAGCTCTCATTAAGATCCTTGAGCATCATTATAACCATTGTTTTGAACTCTGTATCTAATAATTTGTTTTGCTTCCATTTTATTTAGTTCTTTTTCTGGAGATTTCTTCTGTTCTTTTATTTATGACATGTTTCTTTGTCTCTGCATTTTGTCTGATTCTCTGTATTTGTTTCTATTTATTAGGTAGAGCTGCTATGTCTCCTGGAATTGGTAGAGTGGCCTTGTGTAGTAGGTGTCCTGTAGGGCCCAATGGCTCAGTCACCTGAGCTGAGCACTCTAGGTGTGCCCCTGTGTTGGCTGTGTGCATAGTCTTATTGTAGTTGAGCCTTGATTACTATTGGTGTCACTGGGAGGAATTGAACTCCAGACCAATTGGCTGTGAGGACCAGCTGTGATTGCAGTGGAAGAGCTGCTGTGCGGAAGACACCCCTATGGAGCAGTAGTTGTTTCAGTGGGGCTTTGGTGCTCACTGAGTCTTCCCCTTGAGTGTGTCACTTGTGGATGTATAGAGTTATAATCTGCTGTGGTCTGAAGCTGTCCACCAGGTGCACTGGCTCTGGGTCCTCCTGGGAGGTGCAAGTCAGCCTCTGCCTTGGGCCACCTGTCAGGAGCTACAGAGCAATCTGAAGATGGCTGCTACTTATGTGGGCTTCGAGGTACCCAGGAGAGGCCACGCTGTGAAGCAAGGCAGGCTGCTGCTAGTGTTGGTCCTTGGGTCTCTTATTGAGGGTATGGGGCACACTGACTCCAGCTGCTACTTGTTTGAGAGATTTTAGGAAAGTCTGAAGCCTGAGCCAGGACAGGCCATTCATATGAAAAAGCTGCTACAAACAGCTTGGGTGGGGCTGCAAATTGTGTAGGGTGGGGTCTCAGAGAACCACCAGTGAACAGTGTGCTTCAGGTTGATGCAGACTCAGATATGGGGCCTGCCAGTCAGTTCTGTGATGTGGAAGATCTCAGCATAGGAACAATGAACCCTGTGAGCACCCCTGTCTGGGAGAAAACTGCCCCCGAGTTCTTGCCCTGATGCCAGAAATCCAGTTCTTCCCATATGTTACTGGATCCCCCAAGCTTCTGCCCTAGCACTGGAGCTCAGAGGGAGCAAGTCTGAGTAAGTCTCTTCACTGGCCCTTTAAGAGGAACTGCTGATACAACGGCAGCCTCCGTGTCACGCAGCCACAATACTTCTCTTCCTGGCACTGGAACCCTGGGCTGAGGGGACTGTTGTGGGGCTGGAACCCCTTGCTCCTCATAGGAGGCCTCTGGGATATGCTTTTTTAAAGACACATTCAGCTGCTAATATGGCAGTCCAGAGAAGACAGAAATCTAAGGCTAACCAGAGTTTGCTTCTCAAGTCCTGCCCTAATTATATAGGCAATTATAATGGAGGAGAAGGAAGTCAAGGCAGGAGTAACTGACAGAGAAGTATTAATGAGATAAGGTCCCACTGGAGTTGAAAATGTTGGTGTGGGGAGTATTAGAGTACATGACCAGCCAGAGGGGAGGAGAGTAATGAGTAGGAGACAGGTGGTACAGTTCTTGATGAGATCAGGAGAGATCACATGACATGAAGATAGCAAGAAACTGAGCTGTCAAAGTGTTGACTTGGATGTTGAAATGATTCTGAATAATGCAAGAGTACTTTTGAAGAGAAAGACAGTATCTTGGGAGCCAAATCATAATAAATGAGGGGAGACATGGGGAGACTGGTAGATGACAGTAACAAGGAGGAATGGCTGATGACAAAGGCTATTGGAATGCAAGTCAAAGGAGCTGGGAGGTCGGCAGGAAGATGGAATAAAGAGGATGGCAGATTCAGGAGTGTGATACATGGAGAGTGGCAGAAAAAGTCTCCAAGAGAAATAGAGTGGAAACAGTGTCCTTAGGAGAAAGCCAGGTTTCAGGTACAGCAAGAAGGGAAATTAGTAGGTTATGAATCAAATTTGTGCAACACAATTGAGCTTTAAAAATTTGAAAGAATATATATAATAGAATAGAAAATGTAAGCACCTAGCTGGTTTGGCTCAGTGGATAGAGCCTCTGCCTGTGGATTGAAGGGTCCCAGGTTTGATTCCGGTCAAGGGTTGCAGGCTCTTCCCCGGCCTGGGTGTTGGTTGGGGCTTGTGCAGGAGGCAACCAATTGATGTGTTTCTCTCACATCAAAGTTTCTCTCTGTCTTCCCCTCTCTTTAAAAATCAATGGAGAAAGATGGCAACCGGCAAGAAGGTAGGGAGGGAGAGTGTGTGAGAGAGTGAGGGAGCGATAGAGGAGTGTGTGGACATGTATGGTGTGTGTGTGTGTGTGTGTGTGTGTGTGTGTGTGTGTGTGTGTGAGCTAGGGACAGTTAGTTCCTGCAGGTCTTCCAGGGGGCTGCCAAACTGGGCAGTCTTAGATAGCAAAACCCTGCTGCCACTGTAAACACTCAGGGGAGGACACCTCTGGCACAATAACCATGCCATCTTGAAGAACAGAACTGCTTGAGACTAGGATTCTAGTTTTGCCACCACTCAATCTGATCTCAGATGCAAACTGGGACCCTACAGCCACTCGGGACAAAGACCTGAAACCACAGTTGCAGACCCACGAACACCAAAACTCCAGGCATCCCGGCTGCAGATTTCTGTGAGTCACAGAGCCCATCCTCCTCCCTGCTGGCCCTCTACAGTGCCATAGGAACTGCTAGACCCTCTCCACACAAGCAGGCCTCCTGCCCACACATGGCGGCAGCGCTACCTGAATCTGACCCTGGGTGCGTGGACACGGGGAGTTTGTTTCCTGCAGCGTACACCTGCATGACCAGACCCTGTGCCCACACAGGAAGGCTGCGCTGAATTTGAGCCTGGGTGTGTGGACACAGGGGGTTTGTTTCCCGCAGCGTGCACTCCCACGACCAGACCCCATGCCCACACAGGAGGGCTGTGCTGAATTTGAGCCTGGGCGTGTGGATATGGGGAGTTTGTTTCCACGATCAGACCTTGCGCCCACACAGGGAGGCTGCACTGAATTTGAGCCTGGGTGTGTGGACACGGGGGGGGGGGGGAGTTTGTTTCCCACAGCGCACACTCCAATGACCAGACCCCATGCCCACACAGGGGGGCTGCACTGAATTTGAGCCTGGGTGCCCGGTCACGGGGAGTTTGTTTCCCACAGTGCACACTCCTGTGACCAAACCCCACGCCAACACAGGGGCGCTGCGCTACCTGAATTTGAGCCTGGGCACGTGGACATAGGGAATCTATTCCTTGCAATGCATACTCATGTGATCAGACCCCAGGCCCACACAGGGCAGCTGTACCACTTGACTTTGATTCTAGGTGAGGGCACATAGAAGTCTGTCTCCCGCAGCACAGGAGTGGACTTCCCACCGACACAGGGTGGCTATGCAACCCAGTCCCCCAATCAGACTGGGGACCCTCATTCTCCATGCGAGAGGCAGCACTGAGCACCAGTGACTTGTCTCTGTTCCTCGTCGCCAGCACACAGGACCTCTGATTCCAAGTACACACACACTAAGAGCCAGTGACTCCAATTCTTGGTGCATGTACACACAGGGACCCTGATTCTCAGCACAAGGCCACACCAAGCAACAGAGACTCCAATACTCAATTCTCAGTGCAGGCACAGGGGGACACTGACTCCTGGTGTGTGCTAGGGGACTCTGATTTTTGGCCCACAACAGCAGGGTCTTTATTTTCAGCATGGCGCAGGCAGGGTCCCTGATTCTAGGTGTATGCATGAGGCCGCACTGAGCACTGTTGACTCTAATCCTGAGTGAGTGTGGCTCCCACAAACCTACAGCAGCCACACGTCTTGGTGTCAGAGCTCTTTAGTGACACTTAGGTGGCACGAAGCTCCCACTCCACACAACCCAGGCCCCCACAACTTGGTGATTGGACCTTCTGGTGATAGGTAGAATGGGGAGACAACAAAACAATCCCTAGTGGAAAGAAAAAGAGGAATTGCCCAGAAAGGAAATAAGTGAAACAGAGGCATGCAACATGACAGAAAAAGAATTCAGAATAATGGTAGTACAGTTCATAAACCTGATGGATGAGAAAATCAACAACCTATGCAAAAATCAGGAAGAAATCAAAAGTGATAAAGCTATAATAAAAAATACCATGGAAGGTTTCAACAGTAGACTAGAAGAAGCAGAGGACCGAATTAGTGAGTCAGAAGATAAGGTAGAGAAACAAGCCCAATCTGAATAGCAATTGGAAAAAAAAATTAAAAAGCAAGAGGAGAGCCTAAGGGAGCTTTGGGACAACATGAAACGAAGTAACATATGTATAATAGGGGTGCCAGGACAAGAAGAGCAGCAATGATTAGATAATCTATTTGAGGAAATAATGACAGAAAACTTCCCTGATATGGGGAAGAAAAATGTTACACAAGTAAAGAGAGTCCCAAGCAAGATGAATCCCAAAAGACCCACACCAAGAAACGTCATAATTATAATGGCAAACGTTAACGACAAAGAGAGAATCTTAAAGGCTGCAAGAGAGAGACGGAGAGTTACCTACAAAGGTTCCCCCATCAGATTATCAAATGATTTCTCAACAGAAACACATCAAGCTAGAAGGGAATGGAATGAAGTATACAAAGTGATGCAAACCAAAGGTCTGAATCCAAGAATACTCTATCCAGCAAGACTATCAATCAAAATTGTAGGGGAAATCAGGAGCTTCACAGACAAAGAAAGGCTAATGGAGTTTATCACTACCAAGCCAGCGATGCAAGAAATGCTAAAGGGAATGCTGTAAAAAGAAGAAATAGAAAGGGAGGAAGGAACACAGGCATAAAGTACAGAAATGGCTACAAAAAAGTACCCATCAATAATAACATTAAACGTAAATTGATTAAATGCTCCAATCAAAAGACATCAAGTGACTGAATGGATAAGAAAACATGACCCATATACTCTATATGCTATCTACAGAAGACCCACCTCAGAACAAGGGACTCACACAGACTGAAAGTGAAGAGATGGAAACATATCTATCAGGCAAATGAGAATGAAAACAAAAGCAGGGGTAGCAATACTTATATCTGACAAAATAGACCTCAAAATGAAGATCATAACAAGTGACAAGAAAGGCCACTTCATAATTCTAAAGGGGTCAATACAACAAGAGGATATAACTCTAGTACACATTTATGTGCCCAATGCAGGAGCACCCAAATACATAAAAAAAACTTCTGAAAGATATCAGAGAAGAGATTGACAACAACACAATCATAGTAGGAGACTTTAATACCCCATTAACATCACTGGATAAATCCTCTAGACAAAAAAATAGAAAGAAACTTCAATCCTAAAGGACTCACTAGATCAGATGGACTTAATTGACATCTTCAGAACATTCCATTCCAAAACTACAGAATATACACATTCTTCTCAAGTGCACATGGGACATTTTCAAAGATAGACCACATATTGGGACACAGGCAAAGTCTCTCCAAATTCAAGAGGATTGAAATCATATCAAGCATCTTCTCAGATCACAATGGCATAAAATTAGAAATCAACTACAGTAAAAACAATCACAAAAATTCAAACATTTGGATGCTGAATAGCATACTATTAAACAATGAGTGGGTTATCAAAGAGATCAAAGAAGAAATAAAAAAAAAATCCTGGAAACAAATGACAATGAAAACACAACAATCCAAAATCTTTGGAACACAGTGAAAGCAATTCTGAGAGGGCAGTTCATAACATTACAGGCCTACCTCAAAAAACAAGAAAAACTGGTAATAAACTATCTAACTCTGCAACTTGAAGAATTAGAAAGAGAGCAATAAGAAAAGCCCAGTGTGAGCAGAAAGAAGGAAATAATGAAGATCAGAGTGGAAATAAATGACATAGAGACCAAAAACAAACAAACAAACAAACACATAATACAAAAGATCAATGAAACCAAGAGCTTGTTCTTTGGAAGGATAAACAAGATTGATGAACCTCTAGCCAGGCTCACCCAAAAGCAGAGAGAGAGGACCCAAATAAACAAAATCAAAAATGAAAGAAGTGAAATAACAACAGACCCCACAGAAATACAAAGAATCATAAAAAAAATGCTATGAGCAACTCTAACAAACTGGTCAACCTAGAAGAAATGGACATATTCCTAGACAAATATGACATTCCAAAACTCAACCAGGAGGAATAAAAAAATCTGAATAGGCCTATAACTATGGAGGAAATTGAAGCAGTAATAAAAAAAAAACTTCCAACAAACAAAAGCCTGGGACTAGACGGCTTCACAGAGGAGTTTAATCAAACATTCAAAGAAGAAATAAAACCTATCTTCCTCAGACTATTCCAAAAAATTCAAGAGGAAGGAGAAACTTCCAAGCTCTTTCTACAAAGCCAGCATTACCCTAATCCCAAAACCAGATAAGGACAATACAAAGAAAGAGAATTACAGGCCAATATCCCTCATGAACATAGATGCCAAAATTCTCAACAAAATTCTAGCAAATTGAATCCAACATTACATTAGAAAGATAATACACCATGACCAAGTAGGATTTATTCCGGGGATGCAAGAATGGTACAATATCCACAAATCAATAAATGTGATACACTATATAAATAAACTGAGAGATAAAACCCATATAATCATATCCATTGATGCAGAAAAAGCATTTGACAAAATCCAACACCCTTTCTTGATAAAATCTCTCAGCAAGGGGGAAATAGAAGGATCATACCTCAACTTAATAAAAGCCATATATGACAAACCCACAGCCTACATCATACTCAATGGGCAAAAACTAAAACCATTTCTCCTAAGAACAGGAACAAGACAGGGATGCCCACTCTCACCACTCCTGTTCAACATAGTACTGGAAGTTCTAGCCATTGTGATCAGACAAGAAGAAGAAATAAAAGGCATCCAAATTGGAAAAGAAGAAGTAAAACTGTCCTTATTCGTAGATGACATGGTATTGTACATAGAAAACCCCAAAGACTCTATCAAAAAACTACTAGACTTAATAAATGAATTTGGCAATGTAGCAGGATGCAAAATTAACACCCAGAAGTCTATGGCTTTTCTATACACCAATAATGAACTCACAGAAAGAGAAATTAAAAAAGCAATCTCACTTACCATTGCAACAAAAATATTAAGATACCTAGGAATAAACTTAACCAAGGAGATAAAGGACCTGTACTCAGAAAATTTCAGGATGCTGAAAAAAGATATAGAGGAAGTCATGAACAAATGGAAGAATATACCATGTTCATGGATTGGTAGAATCAACATCATTAAAATGTCCATACTACTCAAAGCAATCTATAAATTCAATGCAATCCCCATTAAAATACCAACAGCATACTTCAAAGACCTAGAACAAATTCTCCAAAAATTCATCTGGAATAAAAAAAAGACCCCGAATAGCTGCAGCAATCATGAGAAAGAAGAACAATGTTGGAGGGATCACAGTACCAGATATCAAGCTATACTACAAAGCCATTGTTCTCAAAACTTCCTGGTACTGGCACAAGAACAGACATATAGACTAGTGGAACAGAACAGAGAAACCAGAAATCGACACAAGCCATTATGCTTAATTAATATTTGACAAAGGAGGCAAGAGCATACAATGGAGTCAAGACAGCCTCTTCAATAAATGGTGTTGGGAAAACTAGACAGATACTTGCTAAAAAAATGAAACTAGACCACCAACTTATACCATACAAAAAAATAAACTCAAAATGGATAAAGGACTTAAACATAAGATGGGAAACCATAAAAATATTAGAAGAAGCCATAGGCAGCAAAATAGTAGACATTTGTCGTATCAATATATTTAACAATACAGCTCCTAAGGCAATGGAAATGAAAGAGAAAATAAACAAATGGAACTACATAAAAATAAAAAGCTTCTGCACAGCAAAAGAAACCATCAACAAACAACAAGAAAGCCCACTGCATGGGAGAACATATTTGCCAATGTTATCTCTGATAAGGGTATAATCTCCAACATTTACAGGGAACTCATACAACTTAACAAAAGGAAGATAAACAATCCAATCAAAAAATGGGCAAAGGACCCAAATAGACACTTATCGAAAGAGGACATTCAGAAAGCCAACAGACATATGAAAACATGCTCAAAGTCACTAATCATCCGAGAGATGCAAATCGAAACAACAATGAGGTATCATCTCACACCTGTCAGAATGGCTATCATCAACAAATCAACAAACAAATGCTGGAGAGGATTCAGAGAAGAAGGAACCCACCTTCACTGCTGGTGGGAATGCAGACTGGTGCAGCCACTGTGGAGAACAGTATGGCATTTCCTCAAAAAACTAAAAATGGAACTCCCATTTGACCCAGTGATCCCACTTCTAGGAATATATCCCAAGAAAACACTAATTAGAAACACTAATCAGAAAGGATATATGCACCCCTATGTTCATAGCAGCACAATTTACAATAGCTAAGATTTGGAAACAGCCTAAATGCCCATCAGCAGATGAGTGGATTAGAAAACTGTGGTACATCTACACAATGGAATACTTCTCTGCTATAAAAAGGAAGGAATTGTTACCATTTGCAACAGCATGGATGGAACTGGAAAGCATTATGCTAAGTGAATTAAGCCAGTCAGTGAAAGAAAAATAACACATGATCTCACTCATTTATGGATAATAAAAAACATTATAAACTGATGAACAAAAATAGATACAGAGGCAGAGAAGCATTGAACAGACTGTCAAATTACAACGGGAAGGCTGGGGAGGGTTGGGCAGGGGGAGGTAAGAGATCAACTGTAGGACTTGTATGCATGCATATAAGCATAACTAATGGACACAAGACACTGGGGCGGGGGTGAGGGTATGTGCCGGGGGGGTAGGGGAGGCTGGGGGAAGGTCAATGGGGGCGGGGGAAGGCAATATATGTACTATTATTTGTAATACTTTAAACAATAAAATAACATTTTTTTTAAAAAAGTAAAAAAAAAATCAATGGAAAAATATCCTCGGTGAGGATTAAAAAAAGAAAATGTAAGAGCATATCTGAAACTTTAGATAAACATGTTTTGTAATTTCTGTTTGTGTGAGTGCATGTATGTGTGTACAAGATATATACATAAATATATAAATTTATAGATTTATTCCTTACTGTAAATTGGAGTGAAAAAGTGTGAAAGCTGACATTAAGCGACAAAACCCTATGGGATAAGAATCTTTATGGTGATAGATGACCTGGGTGGCTTGGGAATTAGAAGAGAAGTGAAGCAAGATGAGACTAATGCTGCTGATCTGTAAGCAAAACTGAGTCCTAAAGTATCAGGCTCTGGTGGCCTGACCAGGACCTGTCTTTCACCTGGGCCCAAGTTCATGTGACATCTTCAGCATTCAATTGAGTAGCACCAGCAAGAGGTGATATAAAGGCTCCTGGCACCTACTCTCTTGTACAGAGTGGAGGATGCCTCTTTGTCAGCCAGGCAGCTGTGTTGGGAGCATGAGTCCTCAAACTTTTTAAACAGGGGGCCAGTTCACTGTCCCTCAGACCGTTGGAGGGCCGGACTATAGTTTAAAAAAAAAACACTATAGTTAAAAAAAAAAATTCCTATGCACACAGCTAAGTCGGCTGCTAAGCAGGACAGGTAGCGGCGGCAAAAACACCCGGCGGGCCGGATCAATGTCCTGGGCGGGCCACATGTGGCCCGCGGGCCGTAGTTTGAGAACTCTGCTCTGGAGGTTTTATGATCAGGTAGAGTTTGGCTGGTATAGATTTGTTTAGTCTAAGAAGTCTTCATGGAGAGGTGATTTCAAGAACTGCAAGGGAAATAATCTGTGGCCTTGGCAATACAGAGTTCTCAAGTAACGCTTAGCTCAATTTCATTGTGATTAATCAAAGAGATAAATATACAGCAATATCAGCAAAATAGATGTGCTCATTCGTTTTCCCAATTATTAAAGTCAAGATTTAGTTTGTGCTAATTTTTGTATGGATTAATTGGGTATTTTAGCTCTATTAGTCAGAATTCACTGTAAGGAGATCATAACCATTAATTCAATATCCATAAATATGAAATTTTAAAAATATGTTTTTATTGATCTTTTTAGAGAGAGAGAGAAAGGGGGAAGGATAGAGAGATAACAACATCAATGAGAGAGAAACATCAATCAGTTGCACGCTCCCCACCCTCCCCCACCACCCCCCCCCCGTCACTGGGGATTGAACCCGCAACCAGGCATATGCTCTGACTGGGAATCGAATTGGTAACTCTTGGTGCATGGGTCAGTACTCAACCACTGAGCCACACCACCCAGGCCATAAATATGAAATTTTAAAAAGTGAAACAACTACATGGCTTGACCTGAAACTTTCCTTTTAGCCACAATTATCTCAGCTCAGCATTGGGTCAAGGTCACAAAGAGACCTACCAGTACTTACAAATGATTCAGAGCAAATCCATTCAACGATGAAGTTAAAAACAAACAAACAAAAAAACAAACAAAGATTAGCACCACTTGTAGGCAAAACTTGAATAAATGGTTGTGATCTCCTTATACTAAAGTCAGAACATTATGGAATTTCCTTCTCTTTAAGGAAAGATAACCTCATTAGTGATGCTTAAAAATTACCCATAAAAATTCTGTAAAAAACAAAAAGTTTAATGAAAAGACTAGTTTCTTTCTGTTTTTTTTTGGAGGCCTTCATCACCATAAATCATGCACATTTAGGTAGTCTTCCTTATGCTTTGAATGGAGTGTTCACATATGTCATTTCCTTAGGTTTTTATGACCATGCTCATAGACAGGCTTCACTGACAAAAGGAAGGCTCAGGTAGGTTCTTCCATCATTCTGCCAGTATATATGACTGTCATGTGTCACATGCTAGATGTCATTCTGTATGGTGGGAGTAGAGCAGTTAACCGGAAAGTTCGTGCTGACTCCTCGGTCCCTGTACTCTGCAGTAGGACTGTGGTAGGTTCCCCGCAAGAACTCGCTGGCTCAGGTTCCAGTGCTCCTCCTCTTGGTACAGAACCGAAAAAGTCCATCCACCTGGCGCTGGCAGAGCCAAACACTAAACACCAAGAGTTGCAATGAGAATGATTTACTATTGCAATGATGAATGGAGCCACCCAGGAGAACAGGAAGCTAATGCTCAAAAGCCCAAACTCCCTGATGGCATGTAGGTTTCAGATTGTACAGGGCAAAATCAGAAGACACCATGGGTTAGGGGCGAGGGGTTTTACTGGAAGTCAATTGGTTGGAGGTGAGGTAAAGGTAACGAGTCACTTCTTTAGGTCTTCAGGACAGCTCTAATGTCTGTTCTGGTGTCCCTCTGTCCACTCTCATGGAAAAGTAGCCAGGGGATCCTTTCACCTTGGGGCTCAGGAACCGAAGCGTAACTTAGATCAAGATGTTATCTTTACTAATTCATGAAAATGGAAACAAACGAAAAGTTGGGGTAGAAATACTTATACCAGACAAAATAGACTTTATAACAATGGCTAAAACAAGAGACAACAAAGGACCCAGCAATTCCATTTCTGGTTATTCCAAAGAAACCCCAAACACTAAATTGAAAAGACATATGCATCCACATGTTCATTGCAGCATTATTTATAATATAACCAAGATATGGAAGCAACCTAAGTGTCCATCATTAGATGAGTGGATAAAGAAATGGTACATATATACAAATGAAATATGGCTTAGCCATAAAAAAAAAAAAAAAAGAATGAAATCTTGCTATCTGCAACAACATGGATGGACCTTGAGGGTATTGTGCTGAGTGAAATAAGTCAGACAGAGAAAGACAAATGTCATATGATTTCACTTATATGTGGAATCTAAAAAACAATATAAATGAACAAGCAGAACAGAAACAGGCTCATAGATACAGAGAACATTTGACAATTGCCAGATGGGAGGGTGATTGGGGAATGGGTGAAAAAGATGAAGGGATTAAGAAGTACAAACTGAGCACTGTTTATGCCTGGTTTTCTCTAAAGCTGGGATGGCAGCCGAGCACCCGCTCTCTGAAGAGTGGAGTGTTACTACTAATCACGTGGCATCTTATGAACTGCACATCAGTGACGCTTATTTAGTTATGGCCTATAATCCCATTGAAGACTCAGTACAACCTCTTTTTTGCCGCATTCTTTGAAGATCAAGCTGAGGTGAAAAGGGAAAATGGAAAGCAATTCCTAAGATATCTAAGAGGATGTGAGAGTAAAATCTGCCTTCCAATGTTTAAGAGGCCTGAGATAAATAACTGGCAAACCAGCATACAAGCTCTAGAGTCTGCCCTGGAATTGGAGAACCAGTTAACCAAGCTCCTGCTAGACCTGAAGACCACAGCTTCTGCCAAAAAAAAAAAAAAAGAATATGATGTCTTATGCTTCATGGAAAGTACCTGGGTGAACAGAGGAGTAAAACAAACCACCTGCAGTGCCTGGTAGGATACTGTAAGGAATTAGAAAATCAGGCCCAAGAGCAGGAAGACCTATTTAAAAAGTCTGCTGATGTGTTAGGTAAACAGACTTAACATCTGGAGGCAGCAAAGCAAGACTTCCCATTGTAGTAGGTCCCAAACCATCCACTTAAGAATCTTGATCTACTCTATTTCACAGAAGACGGCTTTCCTTCATTGGTGTGTGTACAAATAAACTTATTTTTGCATTATTAAAAAAAAGAAGAAGAAGAAGTAGAAATTAGTAGTTGTAAAACAGTCATTGGGATGTAAAGTACAGCATAGGGAATATAATCAATAATATTGTAATAACTATGTATGGTGTCAGATGGGTACTAGATCTATTGGGGTGCTCACTTCGTAAGTTATATAAATGTCTAATCACTGGGTTGTACACTTGAAACTAATGTAATATTACATGTCAACTGTAATTGAAAAATAAAAATTATTTTTTTAAAATGTTATCTTTAGCCTGCCAGAGGTCTGAACCAGGTGGCTATCAGTCAGGTCCCGGCTGCCGTTTGTCTGCTGCCTCAGCGATTGCTGATTCCTGGGGGAAGCTAGGTTTCTGAAGGGACAAGGGAGAGAGAAAGAAAGAGACAGAGAAAATTTCCAGGGCGAGGACTTCAAACTAAATGTCAGCAAAGTCATAAGGACCCTTGGTTTCACTCTGTCACTCCGTCTTTCTTGAGGAAATCAGACAACAAATCCTATGATTTGCCTTCGACTTGCACAGTGCTTTTCCTTCCACACAAATGTAAAAAGAAAAATGCTTTTTTCTTTCCCACAAACCCCCAAGATGAACATTACAGGTTAGAATTCGCATTTTGCGAAATTTAGAAGTCTTTTTCCTGTGGCGAGAAAATAGGGAAGTTGGGAATTGAATGCTTTTTTTCTTAGAGATTACTCTTTTAATCAATTAAATTTTGACTGCATTTGACTAGATTATGGTATTTATGCGCCTTTAGAGCACTTTAAGTCCTGTTTTCCTATGGCTTCTGTCCCAAACCGCTTCCGAACCATCGGTGCTGGCAAATGTGCACCTAGAGGTCTAAGTCTGTGCAGAGGCCACTGCAGAGACAGGAACGCCCGACAGAGAAAGACAGAGGCCTCTGGTGTGTGGTCAGGCGTTGCTGTAATGTCCAAAAGCAAAAATGTTTCAAGTGACAACATTCCATAGTGGCTGTTGAACAAGTATCCGGGAGCCCAGATGTCCACCAAGCTGGAGGACAGTGACTTACAGTTTTGCGACTAAGCTGGGCAGAGGCCAGAAAAGATTGTTAGACACGTGCTGATTCGGTTCCATTTTAGCCACTTTTTCATTTGTGCCTAATTAGTACAAACTTCCCCAAAGGAGCTAAGGTTCACTGAGGCTTTTCTTTCATGGCAGAGGGAGTATGTAGCGAGAAGCTGGTGAAGGGAAGCCTCACAGTGAATTGTTCCAACTATATCTCTGTTCAGTGTGTCAAATACATTCTTGAGGCAGGTGCTTGAATTCACAGGCTCTTTAGAGAGAATTTAGCAGCCCCAGGAATATATTGGTTAAGAAGAAGAAAGGAGGGGTGGGGGGAGCACACAGCATCAGCTGCTACAAGGGAAAAAGCTAATCGTAGAAACTTCTCTGCCAGAGAGGTGCAGCTGTCAAAGCAATAAGGTAAATGAGTCTCAGACTAAAATGGATTTTGTAGGAGAACTGTGTTCTCTGATAAATAGGGGAGATTGAACTCCAGCACCATCCCGCTATTCCTTGGTAATGCCCCATTTGGGCACTGACTGGGTGGTCTTAAGCCCACTGCCACCCTGGCTTCAACCGGCCACACCAATCAAGGCCCTGCAGCTGAGACCCTGGCTGACCTGCCTCAGGAGCCTTTTACAAACGCTGATTCACTCATTTGTGTGGGATGCTTTTTTTGCTACTTTATTTATGGGATTACATAAATGAGCCATTAAAAATGTAAATCTTCAGAACAGTGGAATAATACAGATTTAAACAATAACCTCAGGCGGTACAGTACAGAAACAGGCTATCGCCCCATCGTGACTATGGCAACAATAGGGGGTTAAGGGAAAGACAGAGCGGAGAGAACTAAAGCATCCTGCACTGTGGCAGTCATTGGCACCAGAGAAAGATTAGGGTGTTTTTTTAAGGAGTATTAGAACAATAATGAAGATGAGCCATTATAATCAACAAAGGAGCTGTGGCATCCCTCACACAGTGCAGGCCTGGGGACAATCAGGCCACCACAGATTGGAGAAGTTAATCCCATCTCATGGCAAAGTATTTAACCCTTTTGTGGCTTTTTTCAGAAGTAAAACAACAAAACAAACAAAAAACAAAAGAAAAGAAAGGGGGAAGAGTTGGGGACAGAATCACTGTCATTTCCTTATCTTGTGATAATTTTAGGGTTAATTTTTTTTTTTTTTACTCTATTTCTACATATGAATTCTCTGGGGTCTTCTCACCTGGGTAGTCAGGCCAGAACAAATGCTGCTGTCTTTTTCTACTGAGCAGGGCATTCCTGAAGGGAGCAGGGGCCATGTGTCATGAGCTGTCACCTGGTGACTTGGGAGCAAGGCAGGGGAGGCAGGGGTGATGAGCCTGGCTTGGGAGACACCAGAGGAGGAGCTTCACCTCAGGGTCCTCTCTCTGTGCCCATGAAACTGGGAGAGGAAGAGCACAGAGTGCCAGGCGCAGACTGGCAGAAAAGACCCAGCAGGGTGAGGAGTGGGACCACGCGTGGCTGTAGAAATATCCTTAAACAGTGAGCTACGGGCACTAGGCTCACAGCAGCTCTCTTCACAGTTGCCAAAGTGGAAGCAGCTGAATGTCCTTCGATGGATGATGCATGGATGAACGAAATGTGGTCTATCCGTACAACAGAATATTATTCAGCCTCATTAGTCCCCACAGGCTGTGGAGTCCAGGTAAGATGGGTTCAGGTATAGCTGCCTTGGATTGAGATCAAACAGCTTCCGGGGCTGAGTTGGGGACCAAATCTCCGAGGCAGCCTTCTTCTGGGGGCTGCTTACCTTGTTGCCTCTCTGGCTTTTTCCCCTGGCCCCCAAATTTACCCTCTTCTTCCCTCACCACATTCCTGGAAACCTCCAGCTACTATCCCAAAGAAGTGGCTTCACGCTTTATAAGGTATAATCATTTGCTTCCCAAAGCCAATCCAAGTCAGAGAGAAAAGGTCCAATTCATGGCTCTTTGAGGAGGTTGTGAGGAGGGAAGGCACAGACAGAATGACCCTTCACATCCCAACTCACCGAGGGCTTCCGATCACAGATTTGTAGAACTCCAAACCCAATAGGAAGAGTTTATGACAACTTTCCAGATAAGAGATTGTCAACCTTTGCCACATGTTGGAATAATCTAGAGAACATTAACAATATTCAGTCTAAGTGCAGCCTCCAGAGATTCTGATTTGACTGGGCCTAGGGTACAACCTGGGTATCCGGAGTTAAAGCTCCCCCAAATTATTTTAATGGTGCGTCTTGGGCTGAGAACCCTGGTCTAGAGGTACTGCAGATGAGTAAGCATTGTGAGCATTTATAGAGTGCTTTTATCTTAGATGTCATAACCACGGGCCTGTCAGAGTTTAGGACAGTTGGGAATAGGGTTGCAGAGGCTATACAAAGTATGCAGAGTGGGGGAAACCATGTGTCTTTCTGTTTCAACTAGGAAATGAGGGTGGATGTTGCCTTATAGCAGGCACAGTAGGTTGCCCAAGAAAGACCTGAGTGGAGACCTGTTATGTTCAGAGACAATCTCAATGGGGATGAGAGGTGGCCACATGGCTGCTGGAAGGATCTCAGAGAATCTGAAACAGCAGTGTTGCTGGATGCATTCACTCTCTCAATCAGCAAATATTTGTTGAATGACTACTGTCTTATTGGCACTTTACTCAGCCTGGAGTTACAGCAGAAAACAAAATCTTCCCTCACGGAGCTTACATTCTAGCAAGGGACACAAATAAATCAAGCAATGCTCCTCATTATTATTTAAATTACAGTTTCTGTAAGTGCTATGCAGGGGGTTGTGGGAGCACGTCACAGGGTTGTGTCTATACCTCTCTCAGTCCTTCCTTCTCCAGCCCTTCATCCCATAACCTGGACTCATCCTGAGCACAGAGTGGGATTCCTTACATGACGCTGAATTCATGGGTCAAATTCTTGTTGTTAGCTGATGTGAATTTACAAATTGACAATTAGGCTAACATAGGTGGATTTTCTGATCACTTCTCTAATTCTCAAATTGGGAAAACTTTTGGGGATATGATATTAAAAGTGAAGAAATAATATCTTCTGCCAGAGTCCTGCAGAGTAGCAGTGATCTAGATACGCTAATCAAGTAAATTTAAATTAACAAAAGCAATTGCAAAATGACACACTAACAAATTGGGAATAATACTGTTTATCCTAAATACTTGATTAGCGCTGGGGTGGGGAGCTGAGAGGACAGGACATAGAGGAGTACAGACAGAGAGAGAGGCATTCACCGGAGAAGGAAGGTTGGAGTGGCTCCCTAGGCTCCTGTTTGTGCTTCTTCATCTCAGGCCTGGCCCTGGGCCTCCCCGCCCCCCCGCCCCCCCACACACACACACACACTCACCCTTACGCACTCCCACCCCCTGCTCTGTCTCTCTGCTCTCCCCAAGGCTCCTGCAACCCACAAAAATGCAGTCCTACCCAAGGCTCCTCCACAAGGCCCCATCCAGAAGTTGTCCCTACACATACAGAGGAGGCACATGGCACACAGACCACAGGGCTTCCAGGGAACATGACATACTGGTACTTTCAAATTGCACATAACAAAAAATTGGCCATAGTTAAGAGTGACCATAGTTAATCCTCAAACTTTTAAATGAGTGCAGGAAATCCATCTTTGTTTCAGAATGCATATTTTTACCTTGTTAGACTTAAAATGGTAGATTGGGAGTCTTTTGGGGGGCAGAGATTGTGATTAATTCTTTTATTCTATTAATCTGGTTATTTGCTTAAATTAATAGGAATGCAATAAATCGTTGCTGTGTAGTTAAATAAATTATTTACTTAGAAAATTTGGAGGAGGAGATTGAAAGACTACTTCAACTATCCTGACTTCTTTATCTGTAGAAAGCCTATCCTCTCTTACCTCCATGCTTTTATACATTTGGGTTCATCTTCCTAGAATTCTTTATCATGCCTGTCTTATCTTCCTCCCCAAATTACAAACCACACTCATCCTCTGGTTTTAGATGAGTGATGTCCTCCCTTCTTTACAGCCAGGCACGTCCCTTACACCTTGAACACACTCCACTCACCGTGACACACTGCTGTGAAGTGTCATTGTGTCTAGCTGTCTCCCCAACTCAGTGTCTGTTCAGTGAGTCTTAGAGCTGCTTTCTTTTGCCCTTAGTGCCTAACACTGTGCTTAATATATATTCACAGAGAAAGACTTAATCTGTAAAGTTTCAGCATAAACAAACGAGTGGATGAAGAAGTATCTATTCAGTAGTGTGTACATAGTTAAGAATTAATTTAAGAATCCCATTGGTTCTTAAGTAAATAAGTTATTGAAGAGTTTACTTTTTACAAGTGTTGCCAATCCTATGTTGTTTCAAGTATTTTGAATAAATGAATGAATAGAATTACTAGGATAATAAAAATCATTAGCACATTATGGTACTCCCTGTGTGCCAAACTCATCACTGAGCACTTTAGATACAGAATGTTTTTTACTCCAGAATTTACATCTGACTATAGTCTGGGTATATTGTGTGTGTGTGTGCATCACACACACACACACACACACACCCAGGCACACCACACATCTATTGATGAATGGAATCTTGTTTGTTTATTGTTGCTTAAATATATTGGTATTCCTCATCAACTTTTTACAAAAATCAAAACCATAATGTTAGTTTAGGTTTTCCAGCCCAAATTCATATAATTTTTGCTGATCTAATGCTTTTTCTGTAAAATAGATAACTTCAAAAGAGTTGTAAAACAAATGCTGTGGGTCTCAAAGAAAGATGGTTTCCTTGGATATGAGTCCTATTAATACTGCTTTTCATTCTTCTTTTCTTTTTAAAAATTTATCTTTATTGTTGAAAGTATTACAGATGTCCCCTTTTTAAAATTTAAATTATTTTTTATTTTTCAATTACAGTTGACATATAATATTTTATTAATTTCATATGTACACTCCAATGACTAGGCATTATATAACTTACTAAGTTATCATCCCAGTAAATCTCATACCCATTTGACATCATACATAATTATTAGAATACTAGAGGCTCGATGCATGAAATTCATGCAAGGGTAGGCCTTCGTTGCCCCGGCTGCCTCACAGCCCCACTCCCCACCCACACCTGCCTTGGCCTGCTGCTGCCCACGGCTGCCACCACACATCCCCGGTTCCCCAGTTCCATGGAGCCCCCCATCAATTGCCCCACAGGGGGTGGCCTGGGCCTCCCTCTTAGGGGTGATTGTGGAGCCCCTACCCATCGATCAACCCCCCTGGCTGGTGGCCTGAGCCTCCCTCTTTGGGGCAATCACAGAGCCCCCCAATTGATCACCCTGCTGGCCGGTGGCCTGGGCCTCCCTCTGTGGGGCAATCATGGGGTGATGGCGGGCACCCACCTTGGCTGGCCTGGCATCAGTGCGTGTCCTAGCATAGTTGTCCAGAAGGTCGTCCAGACAGTCATTCTGCTGTTTGGTCATTGGGTCGATTTGAATATTATGCTTTTATTATTATAGATTATTGACTATATTCCTTATGTTGTACTTTACATCCCCATGACTATTCTGTAACAACCAATTTGTACTTCTTAATCCCTTCACCTCTTTCACCTATCCCCCTAATCCCTCTCATCTAGCAACCATTAAAATGTTCTCAGTATCTATGAGTCTGTTTCCATTCTGCTTGTTCCTTATTTTGTTTTTTTTAGATTCAATTGTTGATAGATATGTATTTATTGCCTTTTTATTGGTCATATTTTTGATCATTTTTTTCCTCTTCCTAAAGAAGATCCTTTAATATTCCATATAATACTGGTTTGGTGGTGATGAACTCCTTTAGCTTTCCCTTGTCTAGAAAGCTCTTTATATGTCTTTTGTTTCTAAATGATAGCTTTACTGGGTAGAGTAATCTGTTTGTAGGTTTTGCTTTTCATCACTTTGAATATTTCTTGTCACTCCCTGCTGGCCTGCAAAGTTTCTGTTTAGAAATCAGCTGGCAGTCTTATGGGAGCTTCCTTGTAGGTAACTAACTGCTTTTCTCTTGCTGCTCTTAAGATTCTCTTTAACCTTTGGCATTTTTATTATGACGTGTCTTGGTGTGGTCCTCTTTGAGTTCATCTTGCTTGGAACTCTCTGTGCTTCCTGGATTTGTATGTCTATTTCCTTCACCAGGTTGAGGATGTTTTTTGTCATTATTTTTTCAAATAGATTTTTAAAAAATATATTTTTATTCATTTCAGAGAGGAAGGGAGAGGGAGAGAGAGATAAACATCAACAACAAGAGAGAATCATTGATTGGCTGCCTCCTGCCTGCCTCCACTGGGGATTGAGCCCAAAACCCAGGTGTGTGCCCTGACCAGGAATTGAACCATGACCTTCTGTTTCATAGGTCAACACTCAACCACTGAGCCACACTAGCTGGGCTCAAATAGGTTTCCAATGTCTTGCTATCTCTCTTCTCCTGGTATCTCCATGATGTGAATGTTGTTACGCTTGAAGTTATCCTAGAGCAGTGATGGGCAACCTTTTGAGCTTGGTGTGTCAAATTTCACCAAAAAACTGAGCATAACTCGGGTAGTGTGTCACTTTGAGGAAAAAACATTATTTCGCGATATTGATAGTTTAAATAACATAAATGTATAATTGTTATATATAATTGTATTTAATAAACCAAAATCTAAATATTTAACTTACCTGCTTAGTGACTTCTTTGTTCATCCGTCAGTTGGTTTCTTTTGTTGGTCTTGATATTATTTAGCTTGTGTGGGGTGCTGTGAACTAAGATAAGTGAGGGGGAGGGAGAATTCTTTAACTAACCTGCCTATTAGTGATTTTTTTGTTGCTGAATTTCATTGGCTAAATCTTCAATTGAAGGTTGGTATTTTGTACACTTCAGGCCCAAGCAAGCGCTACTAACTTCATCTGTCAATCTGTTTCTTTTGTTGGTTTTGATATTATTTAATGCTGAGAATAAGACCTCACAAAAGTATGTAGAGGGAAAAATTGTGAGTAAAGCCATTGCTATATTTTTCAGGGTGCTAAAAGTGTCTGGTAGTTGGTTCCAGGCACTCCAAATTTCCTGTTCGTAGTGGCACTCCTCTTGATTCTCCAAGTGGCACCTTTCCAGATTCTCAAGCTTTGACCTCAAGTCGACAAACACCTGAGCCCAGATACTGTCTTGAAATTCTGCAAGTTGCATCTCCAAATCATCAATTTGCATCCATTGGAAACCATTTAATTCCAAACTACTGTAGACTACTACATCAGGATACTTAATTATTTTCATGGTCTGTTCTAGACTTCTAAATTGACTAAATCTATCACTAAACTGGTCAAGTAACGAGTCTAAAACATGCTGGTACTTCATATGCAAGAGCTCCATTTCATTTTGTACAGCTGCACTGGCCTTCTCAAAATACTTTGTTACTCGAGGAAAATACTTACAAGTCTTAGTTTCTGGATTTGTATGTCTATTTCCTTCACCAGGTTGAAGATGCTTTTTGTCATTATTTTTTCAAATAGATTTTTTAAAAATAATTTTTATTTTTCAGAGAGGAAGGGAGAGGGAGAGAGAGATAAACATCAACAATGAGAGAGAATCATTATTGGCTGCCTCCTGCATGCCTCCACTGAGGATTTTCATCTCTCTTGAAAATTTTAACTTTACTTTCAAAAGCTTTTATGTATCAAAACATAACGTCAATACTTTTGCCAAAACCTTGTAACTTTAAGTTCAGTTCATTAATATGAACAGAGAGATCTGTAAAAAAACATCAGGGTGTTGACCCACTTATCATCATTAAGCTGAGGAAAGTTCCCCAGATCCTTATCGTCAAGAAATACCTTAATTTCTTCAAAGCACTCCACAAAGTGCTCAAGAACTTTGCCTCAGTTCAGCCATCTTACATTATTGTACATCAGCAGTCCACTGTAGGTGGAATCAACCTCCAGTAAAAGTGCCGAAAATTCTCACTTGTGAAGGGGGCGAGCAGCTATTAAATTAACTATTTTTGTAACAACTGACATTAAGTCGTTTAAGTCGGTGAATCCTGCCTTGGCACATAAAGCCTCCTGATGGATAATACAATGAAAAGGCACAATCGGATGTCCAATAGCTTCTGTAAACAATTTGACAAATCCGACTTTTTCCCCCACCATATTTGGTGCCCCATCTGTCGTCACTGACACAACTTTAGAGATATCAATGCTTAGGTCACAAAATGTTTGTATAACAACCTTACATATTTCGCTTCCTGATTTACTTGTTGACACTGATACTAACTTTATCAACTCTTCTCTCATTGTGAGACCATCAGAATATCGACCAATAATGGCCAACTGAGCATGTGATGTGACATCAGTAGTTTCATCAAGAGAGATCGAATAATATTTACACTTCCTTATGTCTCTCTTTAATTGATGTTGTATGTTTGTGTTCAGTCTCATTATTCGGTCTTTTATGATATTTCTACTGAGTGGTAACTCAGATATTCTCTTAATAATTGCATCTTTATTCTGCATATCGTGAAATAGAACTGGTGCACATCTTAGGAGAGTTTCTTTAATAAATTCTCCCTCACTGAGCGCTTTTCCATGCTGAGCTATAGAGTGAGCAATGCTCAAACTTGCAGATGTTAAATTTGTAGAGCCTTTCATAAATTTAAGGATGGAATTAGATTGGCTCTTATAAAGGTGTAGCTGCCTGGAAATGTATTCCTTCCTTTCATCCTCACTTTTTTTCCAAGAGCTGGGAATGATTAATTTCAAAATGTCTATTTATATTCCACATTCTGCTTACTACCGTTTCAGTACATAGAATGCAAAATGATCTGCCATTTTTTTCTATAAAGCCATACATCTCGGTCCAGGTCTCTTGAAAGGGTCGGCCACTGCTACTACCACTTCCTTTACTTAACCTTCGTTTTTTATTTTTTGGGTTCTCCATCAGGAGGGCAGTGACAGAAGATAGAATTATAGATAGCTTGTTAGGCCTGCAGGCAATTAGGGGTTAACTAGCCTAACTAACCACAAAATGGTGCATATAACTGTCTTTTAGGAAAGGGCAGGGTTAATAAGCAGAAATAGGGGTTAATAAGGATGCACAACAGTAATAGTGGTGAAATGGAGTCTGCACTATGGAGCAAGATGGTGTTCCTTATGTGAATTAAAATGGCTGCTGCTATTTCTAATGGCGGGAAATGGCACCCATAGCATGCCACAAACGCTCGCCTCTCCCAGCCTCCCCCTCACTTATCTCAGTAATGATGGATTAGAAATCCATGACACCCCAGAACAGTAGATAATGGTTGCTGTGGTTAACTGTTATTTGGTTACTGGTAATGGCAGGGCCCCCAGAGATGCGTCCCCCGCTGCGTTCCACTGCTCCCTGCTCTGCCAGCGGAAGTGAGGGCAAAGATCCTGGCTTAACCGGAAGTCCCAGAACTAGACGCTCTGTGCCGGACTTCTGTTGTTTTGGCCTACAGACTTCCGGCACAGAGTGTCTAATAGGGGAGGATGAAACATTTGCGACTAGAGTCTTGGAGTTAGACATTTCCAGGCAACTACACCTTTATAAGAGCCAATCTAATTCCATCCTTAAAGGAATACATTTCCAGGCAGCTACACCTTTATAAGAGCCAATCTAATTCCATCCTTCTTGGAGTTAGACTCCAAGACTCTAGTCGCCAATGCTTCATCCTCAGGAGCAGCAAATGTTTCATCCTCGGCATGCGGCCGCCGCGTGTCATCAGAAATGGCTATGCGTGTCAGTGCTGACACGTGTGTCATAGGTTCGCCATCACTGTCCTAGAGGCTTCTTATTCTATCCTCATTTTTTTAAAAATTCTTTTTTCTTTTTGCTGTTCTGATTGGGTGCTTTTTGCTTTCTTATATTTCAAATTGTTGATCTAATTCTCAGTTTCATCTACTGTACTGTTGGTTCCTGTATATTATTCTTCATTTCAGTTAGTGTATCCTTCATTTCTGACTGGTTATTTTTTATGATTTTCATGTTCTTTTTTATGCTATTGAAGTTCTCACTAAGTTCATTGAGCATCCTTATAACCAGTGTTTTGAATTCTGTATCTGGTAGTTTTCTTGTTTCCATTTCATTTAGTTCTTTTTCTGGAGATTTCTGTTCTTTCATTTGTGACATATTTCTTTGTCTCCTCATTTTGGCAGTCTCCTTGTGTTTGTTTCTATGTATTAGGTAGAGCTTCTATGTCTCCTGGGCTTGGTAGAGTGTCCCTATGTAGTAGGTGTTTTTAGGGTCCCGTGGCACAGCCTTCCCGGTCAAGCTGAGCACTCTGTGCGCCCCACCCCCATATGGGCTATTTACACCCTCCTGTTGTAGTTAAGCCTTGATTACTATTGGCATGTCAATGGGAGGGATTTACCACAAGGCAAATTGGCTGCAAGGACTGGCTGTGAATACTGACCACCATGAAGGATCAGCTGTGTAGGAATCCACCCCATGGAACAGGACTTACTTCAGCAGGGCTCTGGAGCCCATTGAGTTTGCCCCTTGAGTGTGTCACTTGTGGAAGTTTGTTGGGTAGTGCTTTGAAGTGGTCTGACACTGTCCACCAGGTATCCTGGCTCTGGGGCCTCCTTTTAGGTGCAGGCCAAGGTCAACCACCAACTATATTCTGCCTGGGGTGACCTAGCATGAGCTACAAAGCAATCTGCAGATGGCAGCTACTTGTGCTGGGCTTCAATATGTCCAGGAGATGCAAACCAAGGTCATCTGCTGCTAGTGAGGAGTGCCTGGGGCCACTTAGTGAAAGGTACAGGGCACATTGAGGTCAGATGCTGCTTGTTTGAGACATTTTAGGAAAGTGTGAATCGTAAGCCAAGACAGGCCATTCATATGAAAAAACCACTGGAAAAAGCTTGGGTGAACCCACAAATTGGGTGGGGTGGGCATCTCAGGGAATCATCAGGGTGGGGCAAACAGTGTGAACTATGTTGATGGAGACTCAGATATGGTGCCTGCCTCTGTGGGGAGGGGAGCTCAGAAAAGGAACAATGTTCTCTACTGTCAGGACTGACTAGCAGATCCTGAACGATGGATGAATCATTATTCTGACATGTTTTTGTGAAAGAAAGGCTAAGGGACTACTTGGCTATTGTCACCAAGTAGCCCGGTTCATCTGTTTTCTTTGGTTTTTATTGTAATAACAGCTTGAACTAAAATTAACTATTAGATACTATCAGCAGGGTAAGCATCCTTGAGAAAACATATGCATCCTTTAAGCAAGGATGCTTTGAAGTCTAAACATAAAAGATTCTAGTAAAACACCTGGCAGTGGGGCGGGGGCGAGGGTGGGGGCGGCTCAGACTTGTTTGGAAAAGTTAAGGCAGGGGCTACCGCCTTCGGCAAGGTCCCCCAGAGGCATCTGACCCTTCAGAGATTTCTTCTTTCAGACCTTCCAACCAAGTCCCATGCTTCCCCACACTCTACCAGCACTTTTGTCTGACAGAGAGCTGTCCCCGCAGCTCTCACCCTGATGCCAGATATTCAGTTTTTACCTATATGTCCCTGCTGCCTCCAAGTTGCTTCTCCTCACTGGAGCTCAGAGGAAGTGAATTTGAGTAAGTCCATGCAGGGCCCTTTAAGAGAAACTGCCTGGGACTCTAGCAGCCCTCTGTCTCACTCAGATACAATCTCCATTGGTTTTTATAGCCGGAAGTTTATGTGGGTTATCTTCCTGGCACTGGAACCCTGCACTGGGGGCCCTGGTATGAGGCTGGGACAACCTTGCTCCTCAGGGGGCACCTCCACAGTTGATGTATCCATCCCAATTTTTGTCTGCCTCATGTGGGTGTGAGACTAGCCTGTTCCACATCTCTGTCCCTCCTACCAATCTCAATGTGGGTTCTTCTTTAAATCCATATTGTAGGACTTTCATTCAGCTAGATTTCAGGTCATTCTGAATTATGGTTGTTCTGTAGTTTAGTTGTAATTGTGATGTGGTTTGGGAGGAGCTGAGTACTCATTTACCTACACCACCATATCTATTGGAAGTCCTCATTCTTATTTTCTACAAATTGGGGTAAAGGAGGGAGGGTGGAATAAGTTGTCCAAACTTCATGACTAGAGACAGACATTTTAATTTTCTAAATGTTGAGAGAAATGGAAACTTCCAGATTATGGAAATCATCCTTTCAAGTACTTTTTTTTAAAAAAAAATTTATCTTTATTGTTGAAAGTATTACAAATATCCCTCCCTCCCCCATTGACTCCCCTCCTCACCCTCCCCCAACCCCAGGCCTTTGCCACACTATTGGCCTCTTCCATGTGTTATGCATATATGCATATAAATTCTTTCATTAATCTCTCCCCACCCATCCACCCTCTCAGGTTCTTTTTATTTTCAGATTAGGGGAGCATTGTTAAGTGACATTGAATTCACAGGGTCAAATTCTTGTTGTTAGCTGAATGATTTACAAATTGGCAATTAGGCTCAAATAGGTTGATTTCTTATTGCTTCTCCAATCTCAAGTTGAGATAGAAAACTTTTGGTGACATGATATGAAAAAGTGGCTTAGTAAATCTGATGATAACGAGGAGGAGTATGATTATGATGATGATGATGGTGGTGGTGATGGTAATAAATGAAGAAGAAGAAGAAGAGAGGAAAGAATACGGAGGAAAAAGAAGAGAAGAGCTACTAGTGTTGTTATTCACACATCACCAGGATTTATTGGTTAACATTGTGACAACATAGATCATTTTCTTAATACTAACAATATTGTGAAAGTGCAGACTATTCTGCAAGGATTGCCATTTGGTCTTTTGTGCCAAATCAAGCATTTTCACTTGCATAATGCCTTGAAGTTTTATCCATTTTTCTGGGTCCTGAGCACTTGGCAAGCAAAACAAGAACTCAGAGGTGTAATTTTTTAATGACTTTAGCCAGAGGCCTCTGCCCAAGATCTTTCTGCCCCCTCCCCACTGAGAAACTTGGATTGATGTTTTTAGTTGTTTATCCAAAAATGAGTAAACAAAACCTGGTGACAACATTGTCTCTTCTTTCATAATGCTTGCTATTTTAAGGCAATCAACATTTTAAAATTCATCTCCAATATTTGCCTTCTTTAAAAAACACACACCAAAGTTCACTAACTAGTTTAAAAAAGATGATACAAACAAAACAGGCTTTTCCTCCTCATGAACTGTGTATATAATTACTTGAATCATGTTGAATTTCACCCATATGCTGAGAAAGAAAAAAAAAAAACACACAGCAAAAATAACTACTGTTCAAACTGCAAATGAATGGATCGGGGCTCATTCATAAATGTCATATGAAGCTTTGGTTAAAAAGGCAAGTCTGTCATTCCAGGGACAGCAGCTGTTGTTATGTTGAACAAAATGGATACAAATGGGTATTATTTTAAAGTGAAATGCTTAATTTCAGGCCTAACAAGCACACTGTCCTCTGTGGAGCCCTGTGTCATACGAGCCACGATCTCCAGTAGAGGGCTTGATTGCACAGGAAATCAAGCTCACAGGCTGCAGCCAGGGGGACCGAAAACACACTGGCAATGTTTGAGTTACTATGGCAATCACAAAATAGGAAGGCCTTTTCTTCTTTTCCCCATCTCTGCATGCAGCCACAGCCTGCTCCTGAATAGGCCACATCTGCAAAAAGTTTTAACACGGTACTCAGATAAAGAAAAGGATCCAAAAAATGGGCACTGACCCGTCTCAAAAAATGTTGCAAATTTTACATACAAGAATTGGGGAGCTGGGCCACTTTGCACAGGTTATGTCATAATGCAAACACAAAGGGATAAAAGCGCATGAAGGCTTTAGCTGTCAGATATTGAGAGGAGGCAACAGCAGAAGTAAATGACAGCTTAAATGCAGATGTAAGGAGAAAAGTCAAAGATGGGTGACAGAAAGTTACTGGTCAATGAATAAGGGAGAAATTTCAAACACACACACAAAAACCAGACAAAAGGGTAAAATACAATAAAATCTATCTATAGAGATTTACTGAGAAAACCCCCCAAAGCATATTTAGCAAATCTTAGAACTATGAGACCCTGTGAAACCAACACATGGCTCTTTAGATGGGGTCTTTGTAGACGTTTTGCATCCCACCACTGTTTCCATGCAACTTACTGACAGACTGAGGATGTTTTCAAACAATGGCGGAGGCCCCCGGGAACTGATATTTTAGACACAGCTTCAAAAAAATGTCTATTTGCTAAATATATATATATAAATATATATATATATATATATATAATACACACACACACACAGACACACACACACAGGTACGGATGATCCTTGGTAACAAGCCTTCCTTGCAATCAAGGGGACTGGCTCATGCTAATTCCTAAGGCATTGGTTTAGATTGAGAAGACTCTCATCCAAGCCCCACTTCCCTGCACACTTTTTAAAAAATTGACATTTATTCAGATTTTATTTGAGTCTCCTCATCTCTCCCAGTTTTAAGAGTGGGTGGCAGTTTTCTGGAATGGAGCTTCCTGCTCGTGCTCTTGGCATGAAGGACACCATCTTTCGGCTTTAGAATAATGTGGTTCAGTTCCTCTCATGGCAAATTCAACCACCGCCCCTCTACTGAGCCAAAGGGTAAGCACGGGTGCATTCCCTCTTGAAAAATCCAAGTGTCAAGAAGAAGCAAAAATAATGAAATTAATCATCTGTTCTTTTTACTTAAAGAGCTATTCATGGCATGAAAGCAATTGGAATAGACTTGGGTGGGTAGCAGACTAAAAAGCCGCCATTTGCAAGAGTTGAAACTCAGAGGGAAGAATACTTTTAAATAGCATGAACTCACCACAAAAAGTCCACAGTGCTGAAAAGCATCCAGAGTCCAGTAAAACTGACACTACATTTCACATTCATTGACTCTTGTTCTTTTGGGGGAGTTTTCATATGAAGAGAAAGAGACAATGGAAGACAATAGTGCTACCTTATCAAAGTTCATTCATGCAGCTATTTCAAATACTTTTAACTGCTTGTCAATAGGTCTTGCAAGTCTCTGAGATTCTAAACATTCTGTCACATTTGTGTACTAACCACTTAAAGTTCTGCTAAAGCTTTGTGACCTGGACTGCCTCCCCTTTATGTGGGTCAAAATGCAAGGCGAAGCCATTGTGTTAAACGGCCTTCATTAAATTCATTGATTTGACCTGTATTTTAAAGACCAAAAGTCAAATGGAATGGGAAGTTAAAGTTCCCATACAAAGTCTCCTCCTGGGCACTCTTTGGCTCCCTTGAATTATCTGGTGTGCAGGCAAAGGACATTTTAGAGCTGTTTGAAGTCTGGCTTGCAGCTAGACAAGCTTTTTGGGGAAAAGTTTGGGTTTGTTTTTAATTTTATGCATGGATGAAACAAATGCTAAGGTTGAAGGAAGCTGTTGTCTTGAACTTGATTTTCTTCCTGAAGAAGTAGTTTTATCCCCTTCTACACTCACAAGTCTGCAGCTAAGGCTGCCACCCTCTACCAAGGGGTACCTGCTCCTGCTCAGGACTCTCGGAGGGTGAATTGTCACTCTTTTAATCTGTATGCACTTTTGGACTTGAAATGAGCTTGAATTTCCTTTTGGGTATATTGATGAATGTTGGCTTTTTTTTTTAAAGCCCTATCTTTTTGGGAGTGAGGGTTTTTATGACAAAAATTGTTACAAACAGTACTCATTTACGTGGTGGAGGCAACGGAAGAAGAGGTATTGCCAATAAAAAGCAGAAAAGTGCCATTCAGTTATAAGTTCACCTTACCCTGCTGTTTCTTTCTCCCTCTCTCCCAATTTGAACCTTAATCATTCTCTGATATTTTCCAATTAAAATGAGTAGAAAAATCATCCATTCATTTTTTTATAGAAAAAAATAGCACAGATCAAACTGTTGATACCACGTACTAAATACCCCAATTCTGAAGATTTATTTTTTTAACTAACTCTGCCAACACAATTGGGCCGGGAGAGAAGATACTAGTGAGATGGAGTTAAGGAGTCCGAACCTCAAGGAGATGAGGTGCCCTGAGAAAGGCAACACTGAGTGAACACTGGGAGGCTCTCTGTCTAACAAAGAAGGATGCAGATGCCCAGAGGTGAATATACTTGTAGAAATCTCAAAACTTCTGGGACAGAGTTCTCAAAAGTCATGGACAACTATCTTTGTGTCCAGAAAGCTGACTCCTAATTGTTGCTAGATACTATGACAGGATTATTGTTGAGGGAGCTATTGCTATCCTCACTTTATAAATGAGAAGATTAAAAGTCAAAGGTCAAATAACTTTCCAAAGTCACATAGCAAAAAGATAGCAAAATAGAACCAGGATCTATGTGATCACAAAGCCCACACTTTGAGGGAAACTATAAATTCCTTCTAATCACCAGTTGCTATGAATCTGTGAATTTCACTGAGAGGTATAAAAGAACATGTTAAATTAAGTATTGATAGTTACTGATGGGGATTATTGATGTAAGATAAGAGGTATTTTCCTGATGTAAAAATATATTTCTTGGGAAGGATGTAAATAGTAGTAGAAGTCAGGAAGGTAGGCCAAGAAAGTAAACTGTTAACTCTACGCTCACCCTCACAGAAATCACACCCATATATTATTCCCCATCTTCATGCTGTCCCCAGAGTATATTCCCTAAGACTGAGATAAGGATGGAAAGGTGAGCCTGGAGGGGCATGATCAGGGCCACCATTCCATGCCCTCTACTTAATTATTTTGCTCTGCTTACCTGAGGAGTGTGGTCTCTTAAGACATAACTTGTACTGATATTTAATGTCTCTGGAAAGTGATTGCTTTTCTTCATATTTTTTCCATAGTTCATGTTTTTTTTTTTCCAGGAACAGAGTTTTAAGTTCAATATGTATCTCTTAGAGATGAAAACACTAGAGCTTAGAAACCTTTAGGTCTTAGTTTATTGCCCTCCATGATAGGCATACGACCTTGTGTTCAAAGGGCAATTTTTTCCCATCCTGCAGCTGAACTTTTAAAGTACAAAGGGAATCTTTTGATTTGTGACCATTCATTTTCATTTTTGTTGTTGTTAATCCTCACCTAAGGACATTATTTCCATTGATTTTTAGAGAGAGTGGAAGGGGTGGGGAGTGGAAAAGAGAGAGAGGGTGATTAGAGGATCCAAGATGGTGGTATAGGTAAACACCTAAACTGCTGCCGCGCACAACAATTTCAAAACTACAACTAAAAGACAAAACGTCTATCACCCAGAGCCACAGGAAGGCTGGCTGAGTGGAAGTTCTACCACTAGATGGAAAGAGAAAAGAGCATTCAGTGCACAAGCGCTGAAAAGCTGAGGTACGGAGGCGCGCACTAACAGGGCTGGCGGCAGACGTTGCCTTCTTCAACCCAAAGGGAGACAAGCTCCTGATTTCTCTGAAATTCAGTTCCTAGGGAGACTTGGGGGACACAAACTCCTACAGGGAGAAGCTGGACTGTCTGCCATCGGGTCGGAAAGTGAGGGTGGCTTGCTTGCAGAGCTGCGTGCAGGAATAATTGTTTGCGGCGCTGGGGCGCGGGACACGGGGAAGGCTGGCTGCCAGCCATAGCTGTTTGCCTTGCCCTAGCCTGGTGACACCCTGAGACCCTGCCCCACACAACCTACAAACCCACCCAAGCTCCAAGCAGCGGCTTTTGCATCTGAATGGCCTTCACTATTGCTGCTTAACCTAGCAAACTTGCAACCCTGGTCACACAGCTCCAAAACCTCCAAACCCCAAGCAAAGAGGAGAAAACTGTAGTTCTTGCTGTAGCTCCTGCTGGGTGGCCCTAGACAGTAGCTGACCTGCACCCCATTGGAGATCCAGAAGCCAGTGTACCTAGTGGTCAGTGTGAGACACCAGATTTCAACTCCTCACATCCATAAGTGACACATTCAAGAGGCAGACTCAGTGAGCACCAAAGCCCCACTGAAACAAGTCCTGCCCCATAAGCGTGTCTCCACAGTGCAGCAGTTCTTCCATTATAAACACAGCAGGTCCTCACAGCCAATTGGCCTGGAGGTCAATTCCTCCCAGTGTACCAACAGCAATCAAGGCTTAACTACACCAAGACTTTGCACTCAGCCCACAAAGGGGTGTACCAAGAGCGACCACCTCAGGTGATTGCGGAGGCTGAGCTACTGGCCCCTATAGGTCACCTACCACACAAAGCCACTCCATCAACACAGGAAAGAAGCCAAAATGCGGAGACACAGAAACATGTCACAAATGAAAGAAATGGAGGAAAGCAAACTACTGGATGACATAGAGTTCAAAACCACATTTATAAGGTTACTCAAGAGTCTTCTAAAAACCGCTGAGAAACTTGATGAGACCTCTGAGGAGCTTAGTGAGACATTCAAGGACCTTAATGAGAATGCCAAAAAAATGGAAAAAATTTAGCATACACTGCAGAAATTAAGCATACACTGTCTGAAATAAAGAATATACTGAAACTCAACTGTAGATCAATGTACCCCAAGAATCAAACCAAAGATCTGAAATATGAGGAAACAAAAAACACCCAACCAGAAAAACAAAAAGAAAAAAGGATCCAAAAATATGAAGATAGTGTAAGGAGCCTCTGGGACAACTTTAAGTGCACCAACATCTGAATTTTTGGGGTGCCAGAAGAAGAGAGAGAGCAAAATATTGAAAACCTATTAGAAGAAATAATGACAGAAAACTTTCCCCACCTGGTGAAAGAAATAGACTTACAAGTTCAGGAAGTGCACAGAACCCCAAACAAGAGGAATCCAAAGAGAACCCCAAACAAGAAGAATCCAAAGAGGACCACACCAAGACACATCAAAATTAAAATGCCAAGGGCAAAAGACAAAGAGAGAATCTTGAAAGCAGCAAGAGAAAAACAGTTAGTTACCTGCAAGGGAGTACCCATACGACTGTCAGCTGATTTCTCAACAGAAACTATGCAGGCCAGAAGGGAGTGGCAAGAAATATTCAAAGTGATGAACAGCAAGAACCTACAACCAAGATTACTCTACCCAGCAAAGCTATCATTCAGAATTGTAGGTCAGATAAAGAGCTTCACAGACAAGAAAAAGCTAAAGGAGTTCATCACCACCAAACCAAGATTACATGAAATGCTGAAGGGTATTCTTTAAGAAGAGGAAGAAGAAGAAAAAGGTAAAGATAAAAATTATGAACAACAAAATGACATCAAATACATACCTACCAACAAGTGAGTCTAAAAATCAAGTGAATAAAAAATCTGAAGAACAGTCTGGACTGGTGAATATAATGGAATCAGGGACATAGAAAGGGAGTGGACTGACAATTCTCAGGGGGAAGGGGTTCTGAGGGGTGCGGGAAGAGATTGGACAAAAATCTTACACCTATGGATGAAAACAGTGGCAGGGGGTAAGGGCATGGGGTTGGGTGGGGAATCAGGTGGAAGGGAGCTATGGGGGGGGGGGGAAGAGGAACACCTGTAATAATCTGAACAATAAAGATTTATTTAAAAAAAGAGAGAGAGCGAGCATGAGAAAGAAACATTGATGTGAGAGAGACACATTGACTGGTTGCCTCCCACATGCGCCCTGACTGGGGCCAGTATTAAACTGGCAACCCAGGTCCATGGGCTGATGCTCTAACCATTGGACAACACTCCCCAGGGCAAACATTCCTTTTTTTATTTTATTATTAATTTGAGAAACCCAGGGTCTGTCTCCTCCTCAGTTTTTAGAGGGGTCAATTGCCTCTCTGGGGCCCCAAACCAAGACCACCCCAGTAGGCCTGAATGATAAAACATGGAACATTTGAGAAGCAGCTCTATCCTAAAACCCCATCCCCATTCCACTCCACTGGGCATTTACCTCCCCATCACAAAAGAAGACTGGAGATTTGTTCTCTGAAGAGGATCCGTGGACAAGAAGACATGAGACTGTGCCTTTTAAAGAACCAAAGGATTAGGCAATCATGTGCTGAGTGCATGCCCAATGCTGTAACAGCCACTGCTCCACTCCCCACTCCAGCCTTACCAGTTACATTTTCCATCTGTTCCAAGAACATGAACAGCCAGACTCTTATCCTCCAGGCAGGAGATTTGGAACTCTTTTAGCCCCAAAATAAGTAGATACTGACATTGGAGATTCTTTAAGAGTGAACTCACCAAGACCACTGTACAGTGAAACACAAAGTTAACTAGCCCACTCATTACAGCCACAGCTTCCAAACAGCTTTATAGACCCCACTCTAAATTATTAGCAGATGTCAAAGATTAACAGACACCTGACAATCCCAAAATTAAGAAAGGCATTTGTAATAAAACAGAGACCAAGAATAGAAAGAAATTCTACAAATTTATCTGAGGACAAATAGTAAAAAAAAACTGACAAGACCCTTGCCTTCATGGAGGATGGTACATGTTAAAAGCCTATTGAAATAATCCAGGAGGGATTATTGGCAGGCTGGGCAGGTGGAGGCAGGGAACATGGGAAAAGGTCAGACTCTGGCCATATTTTAGGGTAGGGCTAATAGGATTTGCTGATAACTTAGCAGTAGAATATGAAAGAGAGGAAATAATGAATTGTGAGGAGGACTGTTCAATTGTCACTCCCTCAGAGAAGCCTTTCTGACCACCGTACCTCAAACAGCCCCTTATTTTTTATCTTCATCACTTTAACAAACCTCTAACCCCACTTCATTTCTATCTTTAAGTATTTTTAAATGACTCCATGAGGAGGAAGATTGGAACATGGTTTGGTACCTATAGAATTTGACATGCTTATTACACATTCAAGCAGAAATGTCATTAAGCAAATGATGTATGAGTCTGGAGTAAAGGAGAAGTCCAGGGTAGAGACAATTGAAGAATCCTCATTCTTCCTTCTATGCCTTTCCATGCCCTACTGTCTGGATCAGCTGAGGACATTGATCTACCCTTATGAGATGGAGAAAGGCCATGGTGAACTTGGAAGCAGATAATACACTCAAACTCTATGACTACTTTCCTGCTAGATACTCAGTACCTGGTTTTGTCAGGTGCCCTGTAGAAAGCTCTGCGCTTCTTCAAATTCACAGGGAGACTGACATCACTCTCTTCTCCTTGGAATCTTCATCTAACAGTAACAATATTGCCCTTCCCTTACACAAATAATTTGTGCTTACTACTTAGTTTTCAAAACTAAACCAATATATAATTTGGGATATGTACACCAGCATTAAAACATCAGAAGAGAAAGGAAATAATTAACCTAAAAGTTAGGATATGAATAACTCTGGAAGGAGAGAGAAGCAGGCAACTGGGAAAGAACACAAAAGACTGGCCATTTTCTATTCCTTAATCTGAGAGCAAGGCACATTGACACCTGCTTAATATTGTTGCTTTAATTGTAAATAAACATGTGGACACTTCTGTAGATGTGATATATTTCTCAATTAAAAATGCTTAAAGAGCCCGGCCAGTGTGGATTAGTGGTTGAGCATTGACCTATGAACCAGAAGGTCATAGTTCGAGTCCCAGTCAGGGCACATGCCCTGGTTGCAGGCTCTATTTCCAGTAGGGGGCATGCAGGAGGCAGCCAATCAGTGATTTTTTTCTCCCATCATTGATGCTTCTATCTCTCTCTCTCCCTCTCCCTTCCTCTCTGAATTAATGAAAACATACTAAAAATTTTAAAAATACTTAAAGATAGAAATGAAGTGGGGTTAGAGGTTTGTTAAAGTGATGAAGAAATAAGGGGCTGTTTGAGGTACGGTGGTCAGAAAGGCTTCTCTGAGGGAGTGACAATTGAACAGAGACTGGAATGAAATGAAAGCTCAAGCAATGCAAAGCCACTTGGGTAAGAGTAACATTCCAGGCACAGAAAACAGCAGCTACAAAGATCCTGAGATGGGAATGAGCTTGATGTTTTCAGGGAACAGCAAAAAGGCCAGTGAGGGAAGGCAAGTGTGTACCAGAGAGGGGCCTGGAGCCAGGTGGTGTAGGCCCGGTGGGCAGAGCTTGTTAGCTATTTTCATCAGTACTGTTTTTAATATTGATATTATTCCCAATAAACAGAAAGCCTTTGGATGTTCTTGAGCAGTGGAGGGATGGGATCTCATTTATGTTTTATAAGAATGACTCTGGTTATTTTGTGGAGGATAAATAGATGGTAGGGTTGCAGAAGTGGAAGAAAGAGGCCACCATAGGGAGCTATTGCAATCATCCTAGGATATTTTCAGGCTATTTCGGATATTTGGCTATCATGAAAGCAACCCATATATCCAAGCCCCAAATGAGGTAACATTAAAATTACTCATTAATGAACTCTTGATAGTCTACCTAAATCAATTTTTCCCTTTATATAATAGATTTCTGTTTTTATTCAACAATTATCCTCTTCCCTATGTGATTGAATAGAAGTAAACCCCATCCTCAGCTTCAGCATAGACCCTGCTTAGTTTAAGCAAACCAATGGGTAGGAATGGACTTTGAAATATGGTTCTGGCCAACAGAATATGGGGGAATATCAGCTGTCTCTGACTTCTGTTAAAAGTCTTTTTTTAAAAATAAATCTTTATTGTTCAGATTATTACAGGTGCTCCTCTTTTTTTTTTCCCCATAGCTCCCCTCCACCTGATTCCCCACCCCACCCCATGCCCTTACCCCCCGCCACTGTTTTCATCCATAGGTGTAAGACTTTTGTCCAAATTCTTCCCACACCCTTCAGACCCCCTTCCCCCTGAGAATTGTCAGTCCACTCGGTTTCTATGTCCCTGATTCCATTATATTCACCAGTCAATTCTGTTCTTCAGACTTTTTATTCACTTGATTTTTAGATTTACTTGTTGGTGGGTATGTATTTGATGTCTTTTTGTTGTTCATAATTTTTATCTTTACCTTTTTCTTCTTCTTCCTCTTCTTAAAGAATACCCTTCAGCATTTCATGTAATCCTGGTTTGGTGGTGATGAACTCCTTTAGCTTTTTCTTGCCTGTGAAGCTCTTTATCTGACCTTCAATTCTGAATGATAGCTTTGCTGGATAGAGTAATCTTGGTTGTAGGTCCTTGCTGTTCATCACTTTGAATATTTCTTGCCACTCCCTTCTGGCCTGCATAGTTTCTGTTGAGAAATCAGCTGACAGTCGTATGGGTACTCCCTTGTAGGTAACTAACTGTTTTTCTCTTGCTGCTTTTAAGATTCTCTCTTTGTCTTTTGCCCTTGGCATTTTAATTATGATTTGTCTTGTTGTGATCCTCTTTGGATTCCTCTTGTTTGGGGTTCTGTGCACTTCCTGAACTTGTAAGTCTATTTCTTTCACCAGGTGGGGAAAGTTTCCTGTCATTATTTCTTCTAATAGGTTTTCAATATTTTGCTCTCTCTCTTCTTCTGGCACCCCAAAAATTCGGATGTTGGTGCACTTAAAGTTGTCCCAGAGGCTCCTTACACTATCTTCATATTTTTGGATCCTTTTTTCTTTTTGTTTTTCTAATTGGGTGTTTTTTGTTTCCTCATATTTCAGATCTTTGGTTTGATTCTTGGGGTACATTGATCTACAGTTGAGTTTCTGTATATTCCTTATTTCAGACAGTGTATGCTTAATTTCTGCAGTGTATGCTAAATTTTTTCCATTTTTTTGGCATTCTCATTAAGGTCCTTGAAGGTCTCATCAAGTTTCTCAGCGGTTTTTAGAAGATTCTTGAGTAACCTTATAAATGTGGTTTTGAACTCTATGTCATCCAGTAGTTTGCTTTCCTCCATTTCTTTCATTTGTGACATGTTTCTGTGTCTCCACATTTTGGCTTCTTCCCTGTGTTGATGGAGTGGCTTTGTGTAGTAGGTGACCTATAGGGGCCAGTAGCTCAGCCTCTGCAATCACCTGAGGTGGTCGCTCTTGGTACACCCCTTTGTGGGCTGAGTGCAAAGTCTTGGTGTAGTTAAGCCTTGATTGCTGTTGGTACACTGGAGGAATTGACCTCCAGGCCAATTGGCTGTGAGGACCCGCTGTGTTTATAATGGAAGAACTGCTGCACTGTGGAGACACGCTTATGGTACAGGACTTGTTTCAGTGGGGCTTTGGTGCTCACTGAGTCTGCCTCTTGAATGTGTCACTTATGGATGTGAGGAATTGAAATCTGGTGTCTCACACTGACCACTAGGTACACTGGCTTCTGGATCTCCAATGGGTGCAGGTCAGCTACTGTCTAAGGCCACCCAGCAGGAGCTACAGTGAGAACTACAGTTTTCTTCTCTTTGCTTGGGATTTGGAGGTTTTGGAGCTGTGTGACCAGGGTTGCAAGTTTGCTAGGTTAAGCAGTAATAGTGAAGGCCATTCATATGCAAAAGCTGCTGCTTGGAGCTTGGGTGGGTTTGTAGGTTGTGTGGGGCAGGGTCTCAGGGTGTCACCAGGCTAGGGCGTGGCAAACAGCAATGGCTGGCAGCCAGCCATCCCACGCCTCTGACCGCATCCCCTTGTCTCGCATCCCAATGCAGCAAACAATTATTCCTGTTAACAGTTCTGCAAGCAAGCCACCCTCACTTTCTGACCTGATGGCAGACAGTCCAGCTTCTCCCTGTAGGAGTTTGGGTCCCCCGCGTCTCCACAGAAACTGGATTTCAGAGAAATCGGGAGCTTGTCTCCCTTTGTGTTGAAGAAAGCAACGTCCGCTGCCAGCCTGTTAGTGCGCGCCTCCGTACCTCAGCTTTTCAGCGTTTATGTACTGAATGCTCTTTTCTCTTTCCATCTAGTTGTAGAACTCCCACTCAGCCAGCCCTCCCGTGGCTCTGGGTGATAGACATTTTGTCTTTTAGTTGTAGTTTTGAAATTGTTGTGCGAGGCCACAGTTTGGGTGTTTACCTATGCCGCCATCTTGGGTTCTCTCTAAAAGTCTTTTTTTTACTCTCAGAAAAAAGAGTGTCTCCTTTGTTTTATCCAGAGCACAACATCCAGAAAGGGGAGGGGAGGCCCATCTCTTTCTGGGCCTTCAGCCTCAAGCCAGAGAAGAGACAGCACAGAGTGGAAGGCAGAGCAGCGAGAATGGCAGAGAAGCCAAGCTGAAGCCTTGAAGTGCCTCACAAGGAGCTGCTCCACCTCTGGACTTCTCCGGGTGAAATAATGAAAGTCCTAATGTCAAGCCAGCTGGGAACAGGCTTTCTAGTATCCTACCTAATAATAGACAAATATGCAAATTGACCATACCTTCGCTATGCCCACAATTGGCCAGGAGGCGCGGGGGGGGGGGGGGCGGGACTCGAGGTGGCCGGGGTGGCTGATTGGGCTGGCGGGACGCTGAGCTCGCATTGCCAGCAGTGGCGCGAGCTCAGCGTCTGCACCATGGCTGTGCTATGGCACAGAAGGGGCCTCTGGGGCAGCGAGCCCACGTCCTGCTGCGGACCATCAAAAGCGGGCAGTGAAAGCAGGGGAGCTCTCTGTCTGTCCACTCCAGCACCAGCGGACAGACAGCCAGCTCCCCCGCGATCCAAAGCGGGGAGCTGTGTGTCCACTCCAGCACCAGCGAACCCCTTGCCATCAAAAGCGGGGAGCAGGCTGCTAGCAGTGTCCGCGGAGCGTGCTAGGCTTTGCAGGGCAGTGGATATGGCCTGGATGGCAGGTTAGGCCTAGGGGACCCTACACGTGCATGATTTAATCATGCACTGGGCCTCTAGTTTGCATATAACCTCATTCTGGGAGCTCAACAGTTCTCATTAGCTGGTCCTTAACTTTGAACCTCTCTTCAAAGTCTTCTCTTGGGAGACTCTAGAAGGTGATTTACATGTGCTCAGGGACATCAGCACCCTTTTTGCCTGTCTGTTTACTCACAAATCCTTTAAGGGAAGATCTTCAGCGTGACCACTTGTCCCTGTGACAGGCTGACCCCTGCCAAAAACACTGTCTTGTTGTGTCCATTGCTGGATGTGGAAACAGTCCCCACCAGCCTTCACTGTGAGCAACACCAGGACACACATTTTATGCAAAAAGGGAGAGTATAATTTCTTCCAGAGTTCTTATCATTAGCCTCTGGCCCAGATACCTAAGTACCCAAGCCTCCATTAGTTACTACCCATCCTCATCACATCAACTTGTGCAAAATATATGTGGGAAGATCAGGACACCAGCCTCATCTGGATGTTCAGCAAAATGCCAGACTCTGAACCACAATTTAAGATTATTTGAAACAGGCCTCTCCATAAACTTAAGCTTTATTTGTATCTCTGATTACCAGTTCCTCTGAAGACTAAATCCTAGAAATTGAATTATTACTCTTGATAAATATAGACAAAATTTGAAACATTTCCCAGTACTTAAATAGACAAACCTTTCCATCATGTCTTAGTCTGGATCAAGTACCAAGTCTGAGAGGCAAGTACCAAGACAGGATTAAATGTACAAAGATATTATTAAGGGAAGTGAGGAAAACTAGGGAGTTAGTGGGGGAAGGCAAAGGGGGCTGTCAGACCAGGATGCAAATCTGACCCTGCATGAAGGAGAGAAGGATGAAAGGTAGGATGAAAGCATTCTGGACTGCTCTGGAGTCTAAGGAAGGTTTGAAAAAGCCATCATGGAGTTCCCTAATCAAAGTCAGCAGTTGTTCTCAGAAGAAACCATAGTGGTAAGTCTTCATGGCCTTGAGTTTGGCAATTGATTCTTAGATGTGACACAAAAGCACATGCAACAAAAGAAAATGTAGAAAAATTGGACTTCATCAAAATTAAAAACTTTTGTGCATCAAAGGGCATTTATTATATATCCTAAGAAACCTGAAACACCAATCAGAATATATACACCCTATGTCCATAGCAGTACAATTTACAATAGCTAAGACCTGGAAACAACCCAGATTACACCATGGAATACTATGTAGTTGTAAGAAAGAAGGATCTCTTACCCTTTGAGACAGCATGGAGGGACTGGAGAGTATTATGCTAAGCAAAATAACCCAGTCAGAGAAAGACAAGTATCACATGATCTCACTCATATGGAATCTAAAGAACAAAATAAATTGATGAACAAAATAGATCCAGAGACATAGAAGCATGGAACAGCGCTGACTCGTTTGGCTCAGTGGATAGAGCGTCGGCCTGTGGACTGAAGGGTCCCAGGTTCGATACCGGTCAAGGGCATGTACCTTGGTTGCGGGCACATCCCCAGTAGGGGGTGTGCAGGAGGCAGCTGATCGATGTTTCTAACTCTCTATCCCTCTCTCTTCCTCTCTGTAGAAAATTAATAAAATATATTTTAAAAAGAAGAAGAAGCATGGAACAGACTGATAAATATCAGAGGGAAGGTGAGGGTGGATAGTGGATGGGAAGAGATTAATCTGGGAACTTACATGTATATATGCATAGCCCATGGACACAGACAATAGTGTGGTGAAGGCCTGGGAGGGCTGGGTGTAGGGTTGAGGGGGTCAATGGGAAAGAAAAAAAGGGGGACTTCTATAATACTTTCAACAATAAAGATAATTTTTTAAAAAGGACATTTATCAAGAAAGTAAAAAGACAATCTCCATAATGGGAAAAACATATTTACAAAACTAGGGAGTTAGTAGAAGAAGACAAGGAGGGCCGTCAGACCATGATGCAAATCTGACCCTGAGTGAAGGAGAGAAGGATGAAAGGTAGGATGAAATACAAATTCTTTAAGGAACTTGTATTCAGAATACATATATATTAAGAAAATAAACAAGCTCTTGCCCTGGCCGGGTGGCTGAGTTGGTTGGAGCATCATTATACCAAAAGGCTGTGGGTTCAATTGCTGGTCAGAGCACATATCTACTGCAGGTTCAATCCCCAGTCAGAACATGTATGGGAGACAATTGATTGAGGTTTCTCTCTCATATTGATGTTTCTCTCTCTCTCTCTCTTTTTCTCTCTCTCCCTTCCTGTCTCTTTAAAAATCAATAAAAATATAACTAACCTTGAGTAAGGATTTAAAAAGAATACTCAGCCTTTATAACTTTTAGGAAAAAAATCCACCTCTTACAGATTAACAATAAAAAATAAAATAACCTGCTTAAAATATGGGCAAAGTATTCTAATAGAAATTTCTCCAAAAATAATATGCAAATGGCCATCAGGCATCTGAAACTATGCTCAACGTTATTGGTCATTAGGGAAATGCAAATAAAACCAGTGAGGTACCACTTCATACCCATTAGACTGGCGGCAATTTTTAAAAAAAAGGAAAATAGCAGGTGTTGACAGGGATGTGGAGAAGTGGGAATGCTTGTGCTGCTGTGGAAAAGTTTGTTCATTTCTCAAAAAGTTAAATATATGATTATCATATGACTCAGCAATTCTATACCCCAAAGTATTGAAATCAGGTACTGAAACAAAAACATGGACACACATGTTCATAGAGCACTATTCATAACAGCCAAAAAGGAGAAACAGCCCAGATGTGCATTAAGAGGGATGTTATAACAAGGATATACCATTAAAACACTATGCTAAATGAAAAATATCCTCAGGTGAAGATTAACTATATATATATACACACATACACACACATATATATGAAATGTTTGTTTACAGAGTGCATTTTTTTCCATTCAGTAACATGGTATGTCTCATATCTTAGTTTGCTTAAACTGCTAAAGCAAAAATACCATAGATTGGGTGACTTATAAACAATAGAAATTTATTTCCCATAGTTCTGGAGGCTGGGAAGTCCAAGGTCAGGGTGCTGGTAGATTTAGTATCTTGTTCATAGACAACTGTCTTCTTACTGTGTCTTCACATGGTGAAAGTGGGGAGGGAATTCTTTGGGTCTCTTTTATAAGGGCACTGATACCATTCATGAGGACTCCACCCTCATGACCTAATCACCTCACAAAAACCCCATCTCTAAATACTATCATGTTGGGAAAATAGGTTTCAACATATGAATTTAGGGGGGACACAAATATTCAGTCTATAGTATCTTATCATTTGCTCATAGATTGTGTGTGTGTGTGTCTGTGTGTGTGTGTGTGTGTGTTGCGGAAAGTTTATTTCTAACATAAAGGGATTTTTTTTCTTCTTATATGCTCTAATTGATATTTTTGTATAAAAACACTATGTTGTTGTTTTTTAATATATTTTTATTGATTTCAGAGAGAAAGGGAGAGGGAGAGAGAGAGAGAGAAACATCAACAATGAGAGGGAATCATTGATCGGCTGCCTCTTGCATGCCCCACACTGGGAATTGAGCCCACATCCCGGGCATGTGCCCTGACCTGGAATTGAACTGTGACCTCCTGGTTCATAGATCAGTGCTTAATCACTGAGCCACACAGGCCAGGCAACACTATCCTATATAATAAAGAGGTAATATGCAAATTGACCATCACTCCAACACACAAGATGGCCACCCCCATGTGGTCAAAGATGGCTGCCCCCATGTGAACACAAGATGGCTGCCACAAGATGGCTGGCAGGGGAGGGCAGTTGTGGGTGATCAGGCCAGCAGTTAGGGGTTATAGGGTCGGCAGAAGAGGGCAGTTGGGGGGACTAGTCCTGCAGGGGAGGGCAGCTGGGGGGAACCAGGCCTGTAGGGGAAGGCAGTTAGGGGTGACCGGGCCAGCAGGGGAGGGCAATTGGGGGTGACCAGGCCAGCAGGAGAGGGCAGTTAGGGGTGACAAGGCCAGCAGGGGAGGGCAGTTAGGGGCAATCGAACTGGCAGGGGAACATTTAGGTGTTGATCAGGCTGGCAGGGGAGTGGTTAGGGGGTGATCAGGCTGGCAGGCAGAAGTGGTTAGGGATAATCAGGCAGGCAGGCAGGTGAGTGGTTGGGAGCCAGCAATCCTGGATTGTGAGAGAGATCCCAGATTTGAGAGGGTGCAGGCTGGGCTGAGGGACAACACCCCCCCCCCCATGCACAAATTTCGTGCACCAGGCCTCTAGTATTTTTTATATTGATCTTATATCATGTCACCTAGCTGAATTATTTTGATAGTTTTTCTATCCTTAAAATTCCTCTACAAATTACATCATCTACATATAATGATAACTTTTCTTCTCCTTTCTAATAATTATATTTTTGTTTTCAGGACTGCCATGGACAGATGCACAAGCATAATTACACAATTCCAAGAGCATCATTCTCATAGACTTATATGAATAATATTCCTTGGAGTTGTGCAATGTATTGTGTTGGCAGTTTCCAATTTTCCAGTGTTAAATAACAATATACCCTTGCTTGTTATTTTTTAATTTTGATTCTTCCACTGTTTCACCATTGGGGATATTTTAATGGGAGTTTGAGAATGTATGTAATCATTGTTTAACCTTAATCTAGGATTTTTCCATATGTCATGACCTATAAAACCTTTTATAATGTAGGCTAGTCATTCATATCCTAGTTTTCTAGGTCCACCAGTAGTGTCTTTATCCAAGATCCTGATTGAAAGTGTTGAATAAGTCATGGCATGGTTTGTCACCAAAAACTTTCTTCTATTCCTTCCAAGTGGATTTTGTTGTTTTTACCTACCTAACATTTATTCTTTCTTCTTTTGCTAACAGTATCAAATTTTCTCTGGAGACCATCACCTCATATTTAAAGTGTTTTGTTCATTCTTTATTATAGTACTTCTCACACTCTATAGTAGGGTTGGGGAACATCCAGCCTGCGGGCCATATAAAGCCCACAAAATCATTTGGTCTGGCCCTGCCAAGGCATTAGGGGTGAGTTAATTAAATGTTTGACCAAATGTAGCAGGTTCATTTTTAAGTTGATAATTTTGTGTGGCCCATGAATGATGTTATAAATATCCCAATGGCCCTTGGCAGAAAAAAAGGTTCCCCACCCCTGTGTTAGTGGTTCTAAAAGTATTTCCAACATTCCTTCCTACTTTGAGATGGTGCTCCAGCTGCATCATCTGCAGCTTGGCTAGAAAGTGTCTTGACCCTTCTTAAGACAGTGGCTCACTAGGTGAGTGTGGGGCCGTTTCAAGGGGAAATGCTAGGAAGCTCCAAAAAGGTAATTCAAATTTCTTTGAGAGAAGGGAGGTTCACAGGAGATTGTAAAGTACCTTCTTACTCCTGGACTGATATCTGGATGAGTCCCTACCCAACAAGGACATTTTCACTGACTAGTCTTCATGTCCAACCCAACAGTGACTTTTTGGTCCTTTTGGGTAATGGCTGAGTCCTCTCACCACTCTTCATTCCTTGTTCTACATGACCCCAAGGAAAAGAATGTCTCAAATATCTCTTCCTCAAACTCTAGCTCACTTCATCCCCTATACTCAGTCTCTGCTCCCACTACCAGCTACTCCTCCACCTGGCATTGCTTCCAGAAAGGAACCCTTGCTTCAGATTCTAGTGAAGGTCCTCTGTGGTAAACACTCTGTCATGCATTATGTCATTTACTCTTTACAAAGACCTGAGGTAGTAATACTGTCACTCCCGTCCTATATAATAAAAGCCTAATATGCAAATTGTCCCCTCAACCAGGAGTTCGACCGCTTGCTATGATGTGTGCTGGCAGGCCCTGAGCACCCTATTGGGGACAGGCCCCGGGCTGGGATGGGGAACTGTGGGTGGGTGGCAGCAACCAACCTCTCATGGTGCCGGATGGGGGGCTGTGACCGCTCACCTGCTACCTGGGGGCGGGGGTGACAGGGACAGAGGTGTGGTGAGAATGCGGGGTGTCAGCTGAGCTTGCTCTCACTCCCTCTGCTACCCTCCCCTGGGATGCCAGGGCTCGCACACCGGGGAAGCCCCCTCTTCCACCACCACCCCCCCTGCCCTCAGGTGCCAGATGCCTGTGAGGAGCCCATCCTGCACCTGCATGGCCTCTTCTGGGTGAGTTGGTCCACAGCTGTGGGGACCGCAGAGGTCGGTCAGGCTCCCTGTGAATTTATGCAGGAACCGGGCTGCGAGGCCAGACGGGAGAGAGCACTACCCACCCAGCTTCTGTGTGGCACCACTGGGTGGCCCAAAGGCCCACCCTGCACCCCGGCCTACATTGTCTGGCCGCACTCACCGAATCTCTGCGTGGGGACTCAGGTACTGAGACTCAGGCGAAGGGGGGCGTGTGAGGGCTTGGGGACCCAGGTTCTGCCCAGGGCCCAGAGATCAGCTGGGACCTGCCCTTCCATGCCAGATGTTCATGCTTTGATCGCTGGCCAGGCCTATGGACCATACCCGTGAACGAATTTCATGCACCAGGCCTCTAGTTTTATAGAAAAGAATACTGATTAAGGTTAAATAATTTTCACAAAATCACCCACTATTGACTACTGACATTGGGATACAAATCCTGAGTAACTGTATACAAAGTCTGTGTGCTTAACACTATGGCTATAGGATGTTCCTCTGCGTTCAGAAGTCAGCCCCTTTCCCCTTTGGCCAACCCCTCAGCCAATGCCAACTCCACCATCCTTGTCAGCATCCTTTGCCAACACCACCACCCAGCCACCTCTACAACCCATGCCAACAACTCTTTTAAGAGCAAGACTTTCCTTACACCAGGGTTTCCCTACACTCAGTACTATTGACATTAGGGACTAAGTAATTCTTTGTTGTCGAGGCCTATTCTGTGCACTATAGGATATTGAGCAGCACTCCTGGCCTCTGCCAAATAGATCAGTAGCATCCTCTACCCCCCAAAATATCCTAAGACATTGCCACATGCTCCTAGGAGGAATGGTGTGGGAGGCTGGCAAAATCACTTCTGGTTGAGAACCACTGCCTGAGGGCACTCATTCAGTCCATTTTCTTCCTGCTTTTGAGCTAGGGTTCCTGAGAAATTAAGGTCTATAAAGCAAAGCCTGTCCCCACTAAGGCACTCTAAAACACTGCTCTCATTGGGACAAGTGCCAGACCAGGCTTCCTCTCCCCATCACTGTCCATGTGCTCCATGATGTACAGCTCCTTCCTGGGGAACTCAGGTGGCTTCAGTAGAATTAGTTTAGTCATTGGTCAGGCTCCATTTCAAGACAGTGTGCATCTGAATTCCCCTCCCCCACTCCCACGCCCCTCCTTCCTCCCTCACTTCAGCCTTCCAGGAGGGCCATCCCCCCTCCCTTAGTACAACTGGTACAGCGACAGATTCCCCAGGCTCACCCTGCCCTGCTGTCTAGAGTGCTGGGTTACCTGTCCTCAATGGGATGTGAAGAATAATTTGGAGACTTTTCCTGTGTTTTTCTTTTTTTCTTTGGCATTTATTTAGTGGAGAGCAATGCCTGGCTCTGATGCCCACTGACCGTCTCAAAGGAAGTTGGCTCCGGGTCTCTCTGCCTGGACTTTTTCTCTGCCCCATTCTTGAGGGATCAGAAAACAAAGAATGAGGAGCAACAAAGTTTTACTTTCTCTCTTCCTTAAAATCAACTGCACCTTTATTTTTAATTAGTTATAATGCTCATTATATACAGGGTGCTTTAAAATATTAACTCATTAACTGTGGCAGCTACTTTGACCCCACCCTTCCTCTAGATCAGTGGTTCTCAACCTTCCTAATGCTGTGGCCCTTCAATACAGTTCATGTTGTGGTGACCCCCAACCATAAAATTATTTTCGTTGCTACTTCATAACTTTTTTTTTTCATAAGTAGTAATTTTGCTACTGTAATGAATCGTAAGTATCTGTGTTTTCCGATGGTCTTAAGATACTTACAGATACTTACATTACGATTCATTAACAGTAGCAAAATTACAGTTATGAAGTAGCAACGAAAATAATTTTATGGTTGGGGTCACCACAACATGAGGAACTGCATTAAAGGGTCGCGGCATTAGAAAGGTTGAGAACCACTGCTCTAGATGATGAGGCAAGTGCTTGCCCCAAATGTCCCTTCCCTTGGATTTGGAATTAAAATTAATAGATTGGAGTTCTCCCTGTGGGTGCCTGGACCTCTAAAATGTCAACGCAGCAGCCATCAGAGGCGATGCTTTCCATTATTTACACCAAAACAACAGAGGAACCCAGTGTGCCAAGAGTGAGAGAAGAAGGAAGAAATACAGAGAAAAGAGCAGAGTGAGGAGCAGAGAGAGGTCTCAAGTTCAGTTCCAGCTCCCAGCACATTCCTGAGGCCAGGGTCCATCCTTGTCTCTGGGATCCCTGGCCCACTCCTGGATCTTCACAATAAACTCTCGTGTTTTGCATAATGTATTTTACATCTGTTTATATTTGGAAGACAGTGGGATAATGCTTGTTACTGAAAGCCAATGTATAGACATTCTAGTGAAGAGAACCATTTATTGGCACTCGTGTTGAATAAATGTTCCACACTGCCACTGTCAAGAGCCCCTTACAGTTACATGTAAAATAAAGATTTAGACATAAATCAGGATGCATTTCATGAGAGCTGATGCCTGGGTGCTCTCTCTTTCCCTTTTAGATGGGAGCAGAGAAGATGTTAGAAGTGAAACTCTGGGGTGAAGCTGGCAAGGAAACCAGGCTTACCCTCCGGGGGAGACCAGGCCCAGGGCTTCACTTCAGGCATGATAGTAGGGGGAAGGCGAGGAAGCACGTGATCAGGGAAGTCAGGAAAAGACAAGGATCAGAGGGAAGGAGGTGAAACCTACAGCCAAAGAGGTTATGGCTATTGGTGCCCAGGGATCAACACCCGGAGTGGGAAAGGATCTGGAGTACAGCGTCAACAAACAAGTACCAGCCCAGCCACCAGGAGCCCCACTTCAGTAAATGCATTCAACATCCTCAAAGATGTGAAATGTTTGCTTTCTTATGGATTCTTTTCCTACTTGCTTTCAGGTCAGAAAATCAGAGCAGAGCATGAATAAATAAACCTAAGTTGATCCACTTGAGCCAACACCTGGCAGCAGAGGTTAGGAAAGGAGAACTGTGATTCGAAGAGCGTTCTGATGTGGGCTGGGCCAAGGGGAGGCCTGAGGCTGTAGGTGGGCTCTGAGGGCTTGGCTCCGGGAAGCAAACCCTTCCTTACAATGGAGTCCGATCATGTGCTTGTTCTTTGACACTTGGTGTTTTGTGCATTTATTCGTCCAACACTTATTAGATGTCTACTATGTGCCAGGTATCTGTGGGTATCAAAATAAGATGGGAAGGGTACTGATTATTTTTATATCAACCCATGTTCATTGATCTGGGAGGTATTATTATCCAAAGACTGGAAGAGAAGGTCCATTTAACAACAATATCAATCGCGGCCATTTATTTGGCCCTACTTATGTTCCTGGCCCTGGGCTAAGCCCTTCCTGTGCCTAACTGTAACCAGACAACCAAGGGGTCCAGACTGCCTGTCACCACTTGAGCCAATTAAGCAGAAACAGGGTTGAATCACATGTGAGTGTTTATTCCAATACTGCCGGCAGTATGGGAGAGCAGCAGGTCATCCACAAAAATCTGCTCTGCCTCTCCCCATCAGCCAGCTGCTTATATTGGGTAGAAGGACAAAGGTTGCATGGGAAAGTGAGCAAGTATAATCGTTATAGGTTACAGGCAATGTGGGCTGGGAGGGTGGGCGTCGCAGCGGGTGGGTACCCCTGGGACTAGGTGTTTCAGCCACGAGGTTGTAAATCAAGCATGTCAAATGAATATTTTTGCCGCCCAGCCAATATAACGGTATGTAAGAAACATTTTAACAAAAAATTTCATAACTTAATTTTTACAATGTCCTGTTATACATAATTATTAATAACGAACTACAATGTTAGCTAATGACTAATTACTATAATCGTGTTGCATTCATTTCCCTTACTTGAGTCATGAACAGGCGCACCATTTTCCCCACTAATACTAGCAGCGAATATTTTAGCAGCCGATTATGGCAATAGTCTTGTACTAACTTGTTTGGTGTGCGCAACAGGAAATATTTCGCTTTTGGAGAACAAGAAAAATAGGTTTATTTGTGTTACACTTATTAATTTGTGCAGTTATGTGGTGTCTGGCAAGTTAATATTCAAGGAAAAATATTAATTTCTATTAAAATGTTCTATTCTTTTATGTTAACGATTACTCATTTATTTCAGCCCTTTGTATTTGATAGATCCTCCCTTCCCCCCAACTGATGGACGGAGCATGATGTAAACTCCACCTGCAGCCGGACATTCCTGAACACCTTATATGGACTGTACATTGAACCACCAATCAGCACCTGCCATATACCCTAAGCCCCCAATTCCTAAATCCCTAGGCCCCTAACCATGTACCTCACATGAAACCACCAATCAGCGTGTGCTGAGTGCCCTAAGCCCCGTCCCCTTCTTTCCTCCCCTTAAAAGGCACTCTCACCCCGGCAAGCTCTCTCTCTCTCTCTCTCTCTCTCTCTCTCTCTATCTCTCTCTCTCAAGCTCTTGCTCTCTCTCTCTCTCCCTCTCTATCTCTATCTATCTATCTCTCTCAAGCTCTCTCTCTCTCTCTCTCTCTCTCTCTTTCTCTCTCTCTCTCTCTCTCTCTCTCTCTTTCTCTCTCTCTCTCTCTCTCTCTCTCTCTCTCTCTCTCTCTCTTTCCCCTCTGGAAGGCGGCCTGCAGGGTGATCGCCAATAAAGCCTGTGTCCTGGTATCCCAAGGTCTCCGGCCCTCTGTTTCATCTTTCATTATGGTGCTGAACCCGGGTGAGCATGGACTATCCTCAAACCTAGCCCCGAGCTTCTGACTCCTGCTCTGGCTCTGCTCGGCGGCATGGTTCTGAGTCGATTGGCCTGCTCAGAACACTCCTCAAACCCTGCCGTGCCAGGACACGTGGGAATCTCATCGCTTCCTTCTAACCAGTAGGCTTCAGGGATTTTCCCAACACCCCCCACTCCCAGTTCCCTTGACCTGGAAGGGCCTCAGAGTTTCCCGTACGCGGCTCTACATTCTACGTTCTACGTTCTACGTTCTACGTTCTACGTTCTACGTTCTACGTTCTATGTTCTACGTTCTACTTTCTACGAAAGCCCAGGTACCTGGCCGGGAAAACTCTGTTCTACTCCACGGGAAAGGTTCAGGGTGACGACCTTGCAACCTTCTCCTGTCCTTTTTTCTACAGGTTGGCAGAGGGAAAAGAAGGACGCTTCTTATTCCTTCCCCAACTTCTCGGTGGCCTTTCCCTCCGGTCAAGGGAACCCCTCAATCCAAACCCTCTCGTAACTTCAAAGAAGCTCTACCTGGCCACAATATAAACTTAACAGTCTCTCTGTGGCCTGAAAATTCCAATTTCCTCCGAGATCTAGATAATTTTTGCCACCGGATTGGGAAGCATTCGAGATTCCTACGAACAGGCTTCCCCCCCCCCCCCTCCCGCTCTCCCCACTTGCTTTATTCCTCAGGTTCCACCCATCAGATCCTCCTCTGGAAGTCCTCTTTGCCCTCTCAAACCCCTTTCTCTGTCTTCTGACTCTTTCAACCCAGCGGATCGTTTCTCTCCACGTGTCTCAATCTCGCCACCTCCTTACAATCCTAAACCTGCCCCTCTCTGACTAAACGCTTTTTTTCCCAGGTCAATGTCGCCGGAGTGGAGTGCTGGAGTCCTTGGAGGACTCCGGGAGTACGTTTAACTTTTTTTTCTTTACACACACTGGTCCCGCCCACTGACCAGAGGCAGCGGGCGGCATTTACAGGCCCTTCCTCTCCCTCAGGGTGTTCGCTTCCTGAGTCTTCAGTCTCCATGCAAAGCCCCTCCTGGTCCCGCCCTCATTATGGAAGATAGGGTGGGGCATTTCTACCTCTGAGAATTCTAAACCCCCCCCCCCCCCCCTTTCCCTGTGCTCTCCGCCTAATCTCCGCTCCTGTGGCCTCCAGCAAACGAATTCACAGGTGGCTGGCCATTTCCCTTCTCACTCTCTGACCTTTCTCAAATTGAAAAACACCTAGACTCTTTCTCTTCAGACCCTCTTAACCAGCAGCTGCCTTCTCCCCAGTCCCTGAGCCCAAATCCTGAGAACCTGAGCTCCAAAACAGCCTTTCCATCTAACACTCATTCTCAGGCCCAAAGACTGCCTTCCTCAACAGCTTCTTCTACTCTCGCGTCCACTCTACCCCTGAGGAAGGCAGCAGGAACTGAGGGCACACTCTTTGAGTCCATGTCCCATTCTCTATGTCCAGCCTCACAGATTGAGAGGCATCTCAGGTTTCTTTTTCCACTGACCTGACCATCTTTACTCCCCGACATATGCTGCAACTGCAGGTCCACAAACCCCTCAAAAGACCTCGTTAACCTGACCTTTAAAATCTTTAATAATAGAGACAAGGAGACCAAAACCCGAAAACAAAGATGAGATCAGGCCAAGGCGGAGGCCCATTAGGAGGCCTTCCAGCTCCTAGCCACCGCTCTCACGAACCCCAAACGGAGTGCCGGTCCTCCAACCGCGGGTAAGTCAGGGGCTAAGCCTCCTCCGGGCCCATGCTTCAAATGCAGCAAGGAAGGACACTGAGCCAAGTCCTACTCAAACCCGTGACCCCCACCTGGGCCCTGCCCAAGGTGCGGAAGGAAAGGCCACTGGAACTCAGACTGTAGTCTAGCTCCTTCAGGTCTGGCCTCAGTCAGTCCAGCATGGCCACCCTCTGGATCCGGTTTGGAGCTCCCAGACCTCCTGGGACTGGCCACTGAAGAAGCTGCCCAGGCCCCGACAGGGCCCCACAGACTTACATCACCAGGACAGAGCCTCGGGTAACGACTGTGGTGGCAGGTCTCAGCTGTATTTTAGCTCCAGGCCCAGAAAAGCAGCAAAACCAGACAAGTGATGCTGTGGCAGCCTCAGGACCAGCTTTTACCTCCCAAGTGACTCAACAAGATCGCTCTCGAGACTTCACCAACCAGTCTCTTGGGGAAATCATGCAGCTGCACCCCTCATCAAGCACGGAAAACACTACCTGTTTTTGGCTCACCTACCCCATGGCTCCTCCCACTATTAGACCCACTGGTATCTATACTCTTAATTTTGATCTTTGGCCCATGTCTCATGCGTTGTTTCACTAGTTTCTTGCAGAACAGAATGCAGGCGTTCGCCAACCAGAAGGTGGAAGAGATCTATCTGGCACTGAATTCAGAACCTAACACCAGAATCCTTGAGACCCTGGGTAGACACCCCTAACGACGCCCCCTCTCAGCAGGAAGTAGTTATGGAAGACTGACCTTCATCCCCTGACCCTGCCTGGACTCTCAATTTTTTTTTAATATTAGCAAAAGCCTGGAATGATAGATCCTCCCTTCCCCCCAACTGATGGACGGAGCATGACGTAAACTCCACCTGCAGCCGGACATTCCTGAACACCTTATATGGACTGTACATTGAACCACCAATCAGCACCTGCCATATACCCTAAGCCCCCAATTCCTAAATCCCTAGGCCCCTAACCATGTACCTCACCTGAAACCACCAATCAGCGTGTGCTGAGTGCCCTAAGCCCCGTCCCCTTCTTTCCTCCCCTTAAAAGGCACTCTCACCCCGGCAAGCTCTCTCTCTCTCTCTCTCTATCTCTCTCTCTCTCTCAAGCTCGCTCTCTCTCTCTCTCTCTATCTCTCTCTCTCTCAAGCTCTCTCTCTCTCTTTCTCTCTCTCTCTCTTTCTCTCTCTCTCTCTCTCTCTCTCTCTCTCTCTTCCCTTTCCCCCTCTGGAAGGCGGCCGGCAGTGTGATCGCCAATAAAGCCTGTGTCCTGGTATCCCATGGTCTCCGGCCCTCTGTTTCATCTTTCAGTATTCAGCATGTCTCTATCGAAATAAACCTACGTTTCTATGAAAATTGAAGCTTTTGTTAATTTTGCGGCCCACATAAACTTAAACCTTGTTTATTTGGCCCGTATTAGCCTTTGAGTTTGACATGCTTGTGGTAAATCTTTCCATAATGATAGGCAGCTCTTGGGAAAGGAGGATGGATGGACTGCATTCCGATGTTAGCTCCCATACCCCAGGGCATTCAACTCTCAGCCAGGTTAGAATGTGCTTTTTCTAATCAGAACAGAATAATCATGGTTAACGGAGCATGATTAATATTTCTTATAATTATAGCTAGTCCCCAATATTTTACTTCTGCTCCTAACACAACCTCATTTCAGATGCTCGAGGACCCTAGAAGAAGGGCACTATTATTATCTCCATCTTACATCCAAGGACACTGAGGTGCAGATGAAGGCTAACTCACCCAAGGTCATGCAGCTAGTAACTGACCGAGCCTGGATTTGGCCAGACAGCCTGGCCCCACAACTTGTGCTCCCCAATCCTACATTATCTAAGAGTCATTATGAGGTGTGAGTGCCGCCTGGATGAGAGTGAGCCCTCCATTGAAAGGGACTAGGTGGGGACAAACCTGGCTCCCCCAGAAGGCCCAACCTTCAAGAGTCAGGCAAAAACCCTTGGAAATGCCAAGCAGGGCACCTCGGTGGCCAGTTGTCTGTGCCCTCTTTAGAGGAGATACACTGTGTGGGCAATCCATCATGGGCTGACTGTGGCGCCGGCTGCTGGCTCTCCCTGCCTCTGCTTGTCTCCATCAACATCATCCAGTTTTTAGACTTTTCCTAATTAAGAAAGGTTCCCACCAGCAACAGCAAAAATCCTCACCACCTCTTTCATTATCTCAGCTTTTCTTCTCCTTAATTACTATTGAGCTCCTGTTTGATTAAATTAGTTTGCCGAGGTCCTTTCTGAAATCTTGGGGAAATTATCTAAAAATCATGAAATCAATTCCCTTACGCAGTTTTAATCTTTTATGCCCCAGGCTCAAAGAAGGATGGGCAGACAAGTGCAGGCCCTCTGAGAAGTGTGCAGCCCTACACTGCTTGCCAGCCTTCTAGGGCCTTTGTGGACCATCTGGGTCAATTTCCTTCCAAGTAAATGAAATGCAAATAAAAATTCCAGCAGTTTTTCAGCTGCCGGCTGCCCAGCTGATTAGCATGACAGAGGCTGGGAGATGAGGCCTGACCCGGTGCACTTCCCCTCATCTCATTAAGTTGTAACTCCACCGCCGCTGCATTCATGGTGTTTATTGACGCTGAAAGGCGGCTTTATCCAAAACTAGCTAAATTCACATTCAGAGTTTTCACTTGGAAGTCTTGCCTACTGCAGCATCCACATGAAAGTGAACCTATTGTGGCGGGCTCATGTGTCCTGCTGATTCTGAAACAAGCTGGAGGTTTCCCAAAAATGTTGATTTCACAAGTTTGTCTCCTTCCTTCCTCCTCCCCCAGCCGCCAAATGCACAGGGGTGCCCAGTGCAGGAAGAAGTGGGTGAGCACGGGAGGAATGCGTAACTCAAGTTCTGCGGATGCTGGAAAGTGAGGTCTATGAGAGCCTTTGGGTCTGGATGGGTCCCACATCTGCAGGTACCAAAACCCGTCACAGCTCACAGGGGTTTGAGAAAAGCTTTCTTATTGGGCACTAGCTTTGCGGAGACCTCTGGCCGGGTGCACCGCTCACCGATCACATCTCCTGGATCTCTGTCTTTGACAAAGCCTCAGAAGGGCAGTGTCCCTCTACCGCATATGAAAACATATCGTGACAGCAGCCTAGATTTCCTGTGTGGTCGTCACATTTTTATGACTTGGGTGTTTGCACACCAAGAGATGATGATTCGCTTACCATGGAGGCAGGACCTGGTGACCTTTCACCTGCTTTTATCTGACAGAATGCCTGCAGAAGCTATATCCTACTTCACCGAAGACAAGGCATGTTTATTTTTGGAAAATGAGAATGAGGTTCAAGCGGGGGAGGAAGTCATTATTATTTGTGATTCTCTTCTGGTCATCACCCCCCTCAAGAAAAAAGTATGGTCAAACCCTATTTCTCTGACCCTGTTGGAATGATAGCCAGGGAAGAGCTTTGAAGTTGAGTTAATGAATGATCTGAGTGATGAATGACTTCTGTATATGAAAGTAAAACCTGAGGCTTTTTACAGATTCTGATTAGCATTTAGCCAAACTGGGTGTGCATGGATTTCTTTGGGTAAATGAGCTGGTGTCCTCTGACGGAGACGAGTAGCAGTCCAGAAAACAATTTTTAACAAGTAAACAACACTGGACCTGTTGCCGTGCTTCACCAGGCCACAAAACCACCTTAATCTTTTGTTCACAGTTCTGTGCTACGTGTTATTATATTTAACCATTTCCATAATAATCTTTTCCTACGCTCTATTTTCTTTTAGGTACAACTCAGTAGGTTGGTCACTTCATAGCGTGATTGCCGTGACTGTTAATGAAAACATTTTGTTTCCTCTTCTGTTGGCCAAGAGGAAGGTGTGAGTGGAGCAGGGGCTGAAGGTGAGTGACCATCCACAGGGACTGCACGGAAGGCTATCAGATTTGCTTAGTTTGCTCAGCTACAGGTCCCCAGCGTGTCCCATAAGGCTGTCACTGTACAGGAACAAAGGAGAGTCCCAGGCTGTGACTTCGGTAGAAGATGAGGGATGGCCAGGGCCAGGCCACTTTACTGTGGGCTGCAATGCAATGCAACCTCAGGTTTGAGAATCAAGATACTGTCTGCTGATGCCGAGACCGGTTTGGCTCGGTGGCTAGAGCGTCGGCCCGTGGACTGAAGGGTCCCAGGTTCGATTCCGGTCAAGGGCATGTACCTTGGTTGCGGGCACATCCCCAGTGGGGGGTGTGCGGGAGGCAGCTGATCTATGTTTCTCTCTCATCGATGTTTCTAACTCTCTCTCCCTTCCGCTCTGTAAAAAGTCAATAAAATATATTATAAAAAAAAAAAAGATAGTGTCTGCTGAATGAGTGCAGCAATTATATTGAGGGACGATAACTGAAGTGAGTTTGCCTGCCTGACTACCTGAGTGGAGGCTGCTGCCTTCCAGAAATTAGCCAGAACCCATAATCTTAAAGGTGCCGTTTTATAAAGGCACCATCTGACAACACATTGTCTCCCTTCATTCCTCACAGTGACCCTGCAAGTTATGTGTTTGCAGCCCCATTTCACAGATCAGAGAATTGAGGCTCAGAGATCCACAGTGTTGCCTGTGCCACAGAGGTATCCATTGCCTCGGAGCTGAGCTTGGGAGCAGTTTCTCACTGACCCCTGAGTCCATACTCTTTCCAATGCACTTCCCTATCTTCTCCACACCATATATGCCACACATTTTCCATTTCTGATTCAAATGCAGAGCCATTGTGTCCCTCAGAGAAATACAACCAGGAACCCTGCACACCACACACAGGACATTTAGCAGCCCTGTGGGGTATCGCTTTGATGCTGCCTGTCACCAGCTGTTGGTGCTGCCTGACATATTGTCTGCCTAGCCATTTCCACTGAGCATTGCTGCAGCCCCAGTGGGGAGGTAGGGTCTGGCCTCAGATTTCAGGGCTATAGTCCCATCTTCCCTACAAGCCAGGCTACACTGGGTACCCAGCTGGCCAGGCCATGGCTCTGTTACCTTCACACACCTTACCACCCTCACTATCAAGCCTGTGGGAGGTGATCACCAAGTGCTGCAGGCTGACTCTGAAGTGACTGCTCTCCCCACAGTGGATCCGTGACAGCCGTCGCCTACCATGTCCTTGAAAGCCAGAATCAACTTTGTCCCAGTTTTGATTATACGAAACGATAGTGTATCAAGGATAAGTTTTCCAGTTTATCCTACACAGGTAATAAAACAATAACAGTGAGAGGCTGGCCAGATACCAGGCACCACATCAAATACTGTATGCTGTCTTGTGCATTAGATAAGTCAAGGCTATCATTCCTGGGTCCAGCATCAATGGGTGCATGGTCTGCCTTGCTCTTCAAAGTGTGGTCCCGGATTCAATAGCATCTGATCATCTAGAAGCTTGTTAGAAAGGTAGACTCTTAGGTCCCTCCCCTATCCTACCAAATTTAAATCTACATTCAAACAAGATGCCCAGGTGATTCCTATGTACCTTTGAGTTTGAAAAGAACGGGTAGAGAATGCTTTTTAAGAACAGGATAAAAGAAAGAGTTTGATTTTTTTTCCTCATGGTTTATAACTCAAATGAAACTGTACACAAGTGAGTTCTGAGCAAACTTGGAGCTTCTTGAATTTATGTTTCCTTTGTGTCTGGCAAAGGGTTTTTTTCAGAACTTCTTTTTATTTTATTTATTTATTTATTTATTTTTTATTTTTTATTTATTTATTTTTAGATGAGGACTACTTTTATTAATGATTGAATCAGTAATTGCCAAGGCCACTATGTATGGGTAATAGAGGTGAAGCTTTATTTCTTGGTCTCTTCCTCCTTGGACAGTCTTGATGATTTCCTCCTTCTTGGTCTGGAACCACTCTTCACTGTACTTGCGAGCTTTCTCAGTCTTAGACCTTCAGGCCTTGGCCTGGTCAGCCAGAATCATCTTCTTCTTCTTCTTCTTCTTCTTCTTCTTCTGCTTCTTCTTCTTCTTCTTCTTCTTCTTCTTCTTCTTCTTCTTCTTCTTCTTCTCCTCCTCCTCCTCCTCCTCCTCCTCCTCCTCCTCCTCCTCCTCCTCCTCCTCCTCCTCCTCCTCCTCCTCCTCTTCCTCTTCCTCCTCCTTCTTTTAATATGTTTGTATTGCTTTCAGAAAGGGAGATAAAAATATCTATGTTGTGAGAAAATCATTAATTGGCTGCCCCCTGCACGCCCACTACTGGGGATCGAGCCTGGAATCTGGGCATGTGCCCTGATCACGAATCCAATGGTGACCTCCTCAACCACTGAGCCACACAGGCCAAGTAGCCAGAAGCTTCTTGTGAGCCTTGTCTAGCTTCAGCTTGTGGATATATTCCATGGGAAACCACTCCTTTTTTAACACACTACCCTTCACTTCCAAGTACAGGCTGTGGTACATGTGGTGGTCAATCTTCCTAGATTCACAGTATCTTCTGAGGAGCCGGTGAAGAATTCCCACCTCCGCATCCAGGTTATCTTCTCAGGCATTCGAGCATTGGCAGTACCCTGTACCCTTTCACTCATCTATGCCCATATGCCTGCTCTTCCTGTGGGCCAATGTGTTTTTCCAGCACTGATCAGTTCGTCTTTGATCAGCTTCCAAGCTTGCTGATGGGAGTTGGCATTGGTGATTTCATTGATCTCATTGGGGTCTAACCAGACCTTTTTTCCACAGTGGAGGACTCTGGAGGCAAGCCTCTTCCGAAGCCTGAGCATACGCATGGCTACGGCTGCTGCGGCAAAAGGCTCAGAGCTTCTATTAAAACTTCTCACCCCTCAGAGGCTTTTATGAGCATGAAGAAGCCTTTACCCAATGACATCTGAGCAAGGGTAGGACGCTAATATTTTTTAGTGCCTGCAAACATGCACTGTATGACTGATCTCAGGTAATCTCCACAGCAATCTTGTGAGTTGGGTATTTTTGTTGCTGTTTCTCTATTACAAATAAGAAGGAGGAGGAGGAGAGAAAAAAAAATAGACTTAAGCACTATATAGTAGTAGCAAAGCTGGATTTCAACTCAGGTCACCTTGGTGTCAAAGCCTGCACCTTCCCACTATATGCAAGGCTGACTCAGCTGCCAAGCACAGCAAAGTAAACTTAAAGCAACTTTAAATCATACACATCAGCCTGCTTTTATCTGGCAGGAAAATAGTTTAAGGCCAAATAAAAACATTTCAAGTACAACTTCGTCTTTAGATTCCTAATATTATATCATGGAAAGAGCAAGGTAAGGTATTGTTTTGTTTTCTTTTTACCTGTAATGCTCTTCAGGTCACTGCATAAGGGATTTGGGACTCAAGGACTTGGCTAGTTTAACCCTTAAAGAAAACATCAGAAAGGAGACATTTGTGGCTATAGTGAATAGCTATATTTGTGGCTATAGTCCATTTATGGCTATAGTGAATTCACCTAGCCATCCTGGGATATTTTGCCGCAGTGCAGCAGAAATAAGGGATCAGTGTGATAACAAAGAGGAGACAGGAATACATCAGTCTCAGGGCTACGGGGATTTTGGACCACTTCATCAGGACTGTCGCCAAGTGTAGGTACCTCCATATCAGAAAGTTTATCAGATAGAGACCCAACACTCAAGAGAGAATGACAAGCAACACATGGCCTTGCTCTTTCAGTAATCATTGAATAGGTGCCTTTTCTCTAATCCCAACCTTAGTTGGTTTGGGCAGTGGCTCTGCTTGCCCTTATATAAAAAAAAAAAAAGACTAAATATTCAGTGATTTATCTTAATGATTTGGGGAAAGAACATGGTTTCTGGGCTTCACTCATATTAATTTCCCAGGGAGTTTCTCAGTCTTACTTTAGGAATTTTCTTTCAAATTGGGTAGGAGAATTGTGGATGCATTTCTGGTATCAAAATAAGTAACCACCCAAAATGAATGTACTGGAATCAAATAAGGACAGTCCCCCCCCCCACCAAAAGATGTTTTCCTTTAGGAAATCAGTGTGTCAGCATAGATATTTCAGGCAGACCCTACTAAAATTCTACCAAACAATTAAGAAATATAACATTTTAAAACTAACTTACAGAAATATAACTTCATGGGAAGATGAGAGAAAGGCTGCTTCCTGACATTCGCCAGGCCACGCGAGAAGAGTTTTCAGAGCAGTAGCTGATGTGGACATTGCATTCAAGAGAAAGACAATTTATTCTTTCACAAAACTTTTTTTCCCCAGTTTTGTTCTTTTATTTAATAGGTAGTAATAGGCTTAGAAATCTTTCTCTTCATCAGATGTTTGATCCCCTTACAGAACCTTTGGTCTCTGAGCTTGAACATGGAGTTTTACCCCATCAATAACATGACTGCCATGTTGTAGTGCATTCTGGAGTTCTTCTGAAGAAAAGTGAATCCAACCCATACCTCTGTGAAAGCCAGTCTCTGTCAAAAGGTACAGTGCACTTTCGTATATGGCGAAACTGTGCAAAGTGTTCTCTCAGCTCACTCGAAGAGGCGGTCCAGGGAATTTTTCTGACTAGTACTGGCCCACAGAGCCATAGCTAGTGGCCTCACTGCTGACACCGCCATCTTTTTTTTTTTTTCCCACAAAACTCTTAAAGACCCTGACTTAATTGCTTAAATTCCAGGTTAGAAAGTGTTCCCATCTCTCTCTATGTTCCCTTCTCCCTATGCCCTACTATTCGTCCCATGCCAACCTCCTCTCCAGGGTCTCAAACCCACCTGGTGTTTATTGGTCACTGGAAGAGTCCCCAACCCAGAAAACCTCCAGTCCTCCTTTCACTAAGTACTCCAGAGAACAAAACATATTCTTTCTCTTCCTCCTCTTCCCATCCAAACTCCTGTTTGGCAGCAATGCAAATCGTAGTTAAGTGTTGAAGGAAAAATCAGGCCAACTAAACTAATTCACTCTAAGGTGTGAATGATTGATAATCCCATAAACATCCCATAGCTATTTGCATTTTAAAAGATCTTTGCCCTACTGAATTTCTGTTTGCATGCATTTCAAGCTAGAGAAGCTTTTTTAAACCACATAAGCAACTTGGGACCTGTCATATAAAGGTCAGGTCATCTCATTTTAATCACTTCATTGGCTTAGTTAAAACCATTGGGCTTGCATTATTCTCACTGCCTTGGCCAAAGCAACCTGAGATAAGTACTAGTAAGTGCACTTGATCCCTGAAAATCTAGAACTAAACTAAGGGGGTTTTGTGTTCATCTTGCCTCATTCTATCCTTGAATGAGTTCCCCAATAACCAGTAGGGCTGCATGTAGGCCACACTTTTGTTGGCATTTAGCAAGATGACCTCTAAGTTTTATGTCTTCCTGCTGCCTGCCCTCTACCTTCTTGTAGATTCTGCTCTAGTTCCTTAACCCTCTGAACTATGAATTGAGTTCCACATCAAAACTCCAGGCTCTGGGTATAAAAATAGGATGAAAGAATGCCAGCTGAGTTACACTTTGAAGAACAGCACTCATTGGAGTGTTTTATCATTGCTATCATTCCATTTACTGAGTGTTTTCTAATTAACAAGCACTATGTTAAGGATTTAATCTTTGCATCAAACCTACTGAGGAAATATTTCCCCCATTTTACACATGACTAAAGTGAGATTCAGAGAAGTTAAGCAACTTAACCAAGGTACCACAGCTAGTATACTATGGAGCCACAAATCAAACCTAGATCTAACTCCCAAATCACAACTCTTAACCATAATATACGCTGCAGTATGTGTAGTAAAAGGAATGTCATAATCTCCAGTCATTCGTAATCAGGGCCAACTTCTCCATTAGAAATAGCAGATGCAGTGTCTGGGGCCCACAAAAATGTTTCAATTACTTTTAAAATCAAAAGAAAATATTAACTTTTAGTTTGAAAAAAGTTTTAATACACAGAGTGGGGCAAAAGTAGATTTACAGTTGTGAGTATGCAAAACACGTAATTTATTCTTGTATTATTATTTATTAATTATTATATTATTTTCCATATGAACAACTGTAAACTGACTTTTGCTTCACCCTGTATTGTTAGGGTCGCCAAAGGAGGAACACAGGAGGCCAAAAGTGGTAAAGAATTATGAATTTATTAGGTCATCTGGAGATCAGATGGGCTGAGCCCCAAAATGGCGTCAGCACCCAGGGACAGGGACTCAGAGATTTTAAAGAACTCCAGGTGGAGTTTTTCAGCAGGGAATTCTCTGGGTGAGTCTGGATCCTGGGCAAGTCTGGAGGGGAAAGTTAGCAAATGGAATGTGTTCTAAGAGAAAAGGAATGTCGGTTGTGAGATGATCTAAGGGTCAGTTTCCCTGGGGAGAGGATATAGATTCGACTATTTGATCAGACCAAACATGTATATTAATATATTCACTTTTATACTGACACAGTCATAAAATAAAATTTAAAAACAAATTTTTGGAGCCCTAGCCAGTTTGGCTCAGTGGAAAGAGTGTCAGCCTGCGGACTGAAGGGTCCCAGGTTGGATTCTAGTCAAGGGCACATGCCTGGGTTGTGGGCTCAATCCCCAGTGTGGGGCATGCAGGAGGCTGCCAATCAATGATTCTCTCTCATCATTGATGTTTCTATCTCTCTCTCCTTCTCCCTTCCTCTCTGAAATAAATAAAAATACATTTAAAAAAATTTTTTGGAGGAAGAGATCATGAAGGCAAAAGTGTCTAGAGCCCATGGAAGTCATAACAAAGCCCTACTCAAGGTGACCTCCCCCAACAGTTTCTGCTGCTCTGCCACCTGCATCACTGTCAACTTTAGGAACAACCTCAGAAAAGGGGTGGCATTATTATGTCCACTGATAGAGAGGAGGAGAAGAGGAACATAGACGCTCAGCAATTCTCTCAAGTCTTGAGGTCAGAGGAGCTGCCTGACTGTGGCTAGATCATGACCTAGCAGATTGCTTGAGCAAGAGTCAAAGGATAGTGAATCAGCCTGCACATTATACACCTGGGGTGAGGTCTGAAGAAGACAAATGGTTTGCAACCTTCTCCGCACTTCCCAGGCCAATAAGTTTTGCCCTGTTCTGTGATCACCCACACTAGGAGTCCCACAGGCAGGTACCACTAAATTGTAGATGATGGGATGAGGGAAATAGCTTTTGCCAGCAGATCTGACCCAGTAGCAGGTCAGAAATGTTTTCTGCCCTTTCAAATGCTGGCACAGGTGAGGATTGGCCATCCAAGCCAGGTTACATCTGGTTGTCCCCTGTGAAGCCCAACCAGAGGGGCTCTGATGGAATTCCCCTGTGTGTTGGCTTTCTTTGGGGATAATTCCTTTGATGGCGCCAGCAGCCTGGCAGTTGCCTTTGAGAACTCTTGGCCAACACGAAGGGATTTTCATACAAACAATAAACTCTGGCCTGGAGAGAGCCAACTTGAGCCCAAACCATTCATCTTGTATTCCTTTCTCTCTCCCTTTCTTTAACTTAAAGGATCTGCAAAAAGTTAAAAATGGCAATTTCAGTGCTGTATAATAAGAGATGCTGAAATAAGCGGGATGTAGCCACGCTGGTTCACTAACACAGTCACATAAAATATGCATATGAGTACATCCCACTTTACAGGCCCTCAGTGAGTAAAAGTCAAGACTTTGCAAATTGAATAATATGCTAAGTGTACCAGCAGGTTGGCTTTTTTTACCAGAATTCAGAGATGATTCCTTTTGCAAGTTCAGGACCTTTGTGGCATTCATAACCTTGCATATATTTATGTATTTTATAAACTTGGATTTTAGTATATCAGGTTTTCTCTAAGTAGAACAGAAGCTATTTGTTAGATTCTGGAGTTCAACTTGGGACTCTAAATATAGCAGCAATATAAAGTATTAGAATGGAGTTCATGGAAAAAAAATTTAAAGCCCACAAAACTGTCTCAGGGATAGAAACTAAGTGCTTCGAGGAAATGTATTAAGAATTGTATTAAGGGAGGGGCAAGATGGCGGCGGAGGTGAAAGGCTGATCTGTTGCCTCGCATGGCAGTTTCGGAACTACAACTAAAACATGGACTGGTGAGGGCGGCGACTGCTGCTCGCGTCTCCCCAGACCGGGCAGCTGCTCCTCTCAGTCAGCACCGCAACCGGGGCCATGGGCTCGTGGGTGCCGCGGCAGCTGCTGTGGCGGCGGCCGCGGACTCGGCGCAGCGGCTCTCGGTGAAGGAAGAGACCATCTTTCTGCAGGAGGGGCTCATCCGCACCACCGACCTGGCCGAGCTGCCCAGGGAGATCCTCGGGGCCCCGGAGGCCGCCAACACCGATTTGGAGGATTCTTGGGGTTTCCCATCTTACATTCAAGTCCTTTAGCCATTTTGGCGGAGGAGAACCAGGAAGGCGGCAAAGTTAAACAAATGAACTGTGAACTGCGCCGCACACAGCAATTTCAAAGACGCGGCTGGAGGACAGAGCGTCTGCCACCCAGAACTACAGGAGAGATGGCTGAATGGTAGATTTACAGCTAAGAGGGAAGAGGAAACCAGCGAAATCGGAGGGGATGAGGTGCGGAGGCGCGTGGGTCGGGCTGGTGGCGGGGGAAGGGTCGCGCGGCTTTTGTTCCAACCCTAGGGGAGATTAGCTCCCCATCACCCTGAAATCCAGCTTCTGGGGACTCGCGGGAGACCCAGACACCTGCGGGGAGAGGCGGGACTCTTGCGGAGGTGCGCCCAGCAATCAGTGTTTGCTGCGCTGGAGTGCGGAACGAGGGGGCTTAGAAACGTGGAAGGCAGAAGGAGCAGACTCGCAGCCATTGCGGTTCGCTGCGCCATGGCCTGTTGGCGCCCTGAGACCCCGCCCCGCCCTGGGACCCGCCCCGCCCTGGGACCTGCCCCGCACGTTTTGAAGACCCGCCCTGCAAGTCTTGCAGGCGCACCTGCGCTCCAAGCAACGGCTTGTGCATGTGGGTGGCCTGCCCTCTGGCAGCTTGACCAGATGAACTGCGGTTCTAGTCGGACTGCTCCAGGGACACTCAGACAGGAGGAGGAAACTACAGTTTTTGCTGTAATCCCTGCTGAGTGCCTAAGGCAGTAGCTGACCTACACTCCATTGGAGACCCAGAAACGAGGGCATCTAGTGGTCTGTGTGAGATGACACCAGATTTCAACCACGCGCATAAGGGACCATTCAAGAGGCAGATTCAGTGAGCGCGGCCCATAAACGTGTCTCCTGCACAGCAACTCTTCCTTTATAGACAAAGAGGGCCCTCACGGCCAATTGGCCTGGAGGACAATTCCTCCCAGTGACACCAACAACAATCAAGACTTAACTATACAAAGGAGGACCAAGATGGAAGCATAGGGCGGAAGCCTGATTGTTGCCTACCACAACAATTTTGAGACTACGACGGGAGAGCAGAGCAGACACCATCCAGAACCACCAGAGGGCTGGCTGAGCAGATGCTCTACAACTAGAATAAAAGAGAGGGGTACGCGGGATGATGCTGATGCCGGTGACCCAAAGTCCACACTTTAAGAACTACAGCTCAGGTGACACAATGGCGGCCTGGAACGTGCTCGGCGCAGTTCCCCCGACGGTCTCCGGCTGAGGGGACAGCTCCACTGGCTGCCGAGCACGGACAGACGAGCCCCTGGGAGACATGGGGTGGGAGACTCCGCGCTTGCTGACCTCCAAGTCCTTCAAGAATCTCAATGCCCCGGAAGCGGCCAGGTGCGCACGCTCGGCGACCAGCCACCGCTGCAGACCCAAGGGCCAACGCAGCGACACCGGACCAGCCCGCCGCCGTGCACCAGGCACACCGGAGCTTCGCCGAGCCCGCCGCCCAACGAGTTCTGCGGCAGCCGTCCTGGAGCTCTGGGAAAATGGCCGAAGGAATTGCTGAGAGGGAACTGACCAACAGGAATTGGGATCAAGAAGACGAAACCCCGCTGGGACCCGGGTGCGGGCGAGGTTGCGCGCCTCTGGGCTCGGGTGTGGTCACACACCCCTGGGTCTAGGTGAGGCCTCTCGTCCCTGGGTCTGGGTGAGGCCACGTGCCCCTGGGTCCAAGTGAAGCCGGATTCCGGGTCCGGGTGAAGCTGGATGCCAGGTCCGGGTGAGGCCATGTGCCCCTGGACCCGGATGACGCTGGGTCCCGTGCCCGGGTGAGGCCACGCGCCCCTGGGTTCGGGTGAGGCCGTGTGCCCCTGGATCCGGGTGAGGCCACACGCCCCTGGGTCCGGGTGAGGCCACGCGCCTCTGGGTCCGGTTGAAGCTGGATCCCGGGTCCGGATGAGGCCGTGTGCCCCTGGATCCAGGTGAGGCCACGCGTCCCTGGGTTCGGGTGAAGCTGGATCCCAGGTCCGGGTGAGGCCCTGTGCCCCTGGACCCGGGTGAGGCTGGGACCTGGGCCCGGGTGAGGCCACGCGCCCCTGGATCCGGGTGAGGCCGTGTGCCCCTGGATCTGGGTGAGGCCACACGCCCCTGGGTCCGGGTGAGGCCACGTGCCCCTGGATCCGGGTGAGGCTGGGTCCTGGGTCCGGGTGAGGCCGTGTGCCCCTGGATCCAGGTGAGGCCACACGCCCCTGGGTCCGGGTGAGGCCACGTGCCCCTGGGTCCGGGTGAAGCCGGATCCTGGGTCCGGGTGAGGCCATGTGCCCCTGGATCCGGGTGAGGCTGGGTCCCGGGCCCGGGTGAGGTCACGTGCCCCCGGGTCCGGGTGAGGCCTCGCGCCCCTGGGTCTGGGTGAAGCTGGATCCCGGGTCCGGGTGAGGCCATGTGCCCCTGGATCTGGGTAAGGCTGGGTCCCGGGTCTGGGTGAGGCCTCGCGCACCTAGGTCCGGGTGAGGCCACATGCCCCTGGGTCTGGGAGAGGCCACGCACCCCCGGGTCCAGGTGAGGCCATGTGTCCCTGGATCCGGGTGAGGCTGGGGCCCGGATCCGGGTGAGGCCTCGCGCCGCTGGGTCTGGGAGAGGCCACGCGCCCCCGGGTCCGGGTGAGGCCATGTGTCCCTGGATCCGGGTGAGGCTGGGGCCCGGATCCGGGTGAGGCCACGCGCCCCTGGGTCTGGGAGAGGCCACGCGCCCCCGGGTCCGGGTGAGGCCATGTGTCCCTGGATCCGGGTGAGGCCTCGCGCACCTAGGTCCGGGTGAGGCCACGTGCCCCTGGGTCTGGGAGAGACCACGCGCCCCTGGGTCCGGGTGAGGCCATGTGTCCCTGGATCCGGGTGAGGCCTCGCGCACCTAGGCCCGGGTGAGGCCACGTGCCCCTGGGTCTGGGAGAGGCCACGCGCCCCCGTGTCCGGGTGAGGCCATGTGTCCCTGGATCCGGGTGAGGCCTCGCGCACCTAGGTCCGGGTGAGGCCACGTGCCCCTGGGTCTGGGAGAGACCACGCGCCCCTGGGTCCGGGTGAGGCCATGTGTCCCTGGATCCGGGTGAGGCCTCGCGCACCTAGGCCCGGGTGAGGCCACGTGCCCCTGGGTCTGGGAGAGGCCACGCGCCCCCGTGTCCGGGTGAGGCCATGTGTCCCTGGATCCGGGTGAGGCCTCGCGCACCCAGGTCCGGGTGAGGCCACGTGCCCCTGGGTCTGGGAGAGACCACGCGCCCCTGGGTCCGGGTGAGGCCATGTGTCCCTGGATCCGGGTGAGGCCTTGCGCACCTAGGCCCGGGTGAGGCCACGTGCCCCTGGGTCTGGGAGAGGCCACGCGCTCCCGGGTCCGGGTGAGGCCATGTGTCACTGGATCCGGGTGAGGCTGGGTCCCGGGTCCGGGTGAGGCCATGTGTCCCTGGATCCGGGTGAGGCCACGCGCACCTAGGTCCGGGTGAGACCACGTGCCCCTGGGTCTGAGAGAGGCCACGCGCCCCCGGGTCCAGGTGAGGCCATGTGTCCCTGGATCCGGGTGAGGCCTCGCGCACCTAGGCCCGGGTGAGGCCACGCGCCCCTGGGTCTGGGAGAGGCCACGCGCCCCCGGGTCCAGGTGAGGCCATGTGTCCCTCTATCCGGGTGAGGCCTCGCGCACCTAGGCCCGAGTGAGGCCACGCACCCCTGGGTCTGGGAGAGGCCACGCGCCCCCGGGTCCGGGTGAGGCCATGTGTCCCTGGATCCAGGTGAGGCTGGGTCCCGGGTCCGGGTGAGGCCTCGCGCACCTAGGTCCGGGTGAGGCCATGTGCCCCTGGGTCCGGGAGAGGCCACGCGCCCCCGGGTCCAGGTGAGGCCACGCGCCCCTGGACCCGGGTGAGGCTGGGTCCCTGGGCCCGGGTGAGGCCATGCGCCCCTGGGTCCAGGTGAGGCCTTGCGCCCCTGGACCCGGGTGAGGCTGGGTCCCTGGGCCCGGGTGAGGCCACACGCCCCTGGGTCCGGGTGAGACCACGCGCCACTGGACCCGGATGAGGCTGGGTCCCTGGGCCTGGGTGAGGCCATGTGCCCCTGGGTCCGGGTGAGGCCTTGCACCCCTGGGTACGGGTGAAGCCGGATCCTGGGTCCGGTTGAGGCCGTGTGCCCCTGGATCCATCCGGATGAGGCTGGGTCCCGGGCCCGGGTGAGGCCACGCGCCCCTTGGGTCTAGGTGAGGCCACGTGCCCCTTAGTCTGGGTGAAGCCGTGCCCCTGGGTCCGGCCGAGACCAAACCAGAGGGAGTCAGACCTCCGTTACCACCATTTGTCCACCATCCAGAGATGAGGGGTCAGTGCTGACATGTACACATAAGGAACTGGTGGACATTGAAATTGGGTCTCTAAAGAACTGTTGGTCCAGAAAGAAACTCACTACAGACTGATTCATTTGCCTGTCAGCATAACTATTATTGCTCGTCTCACATTCAGTTCTTATAAGTATATATCTAGTGACATATGATCTCGCTCATCTAGGGGAAATGATGAACAACATAGACTGAGGAACAAGAACAGAACCAGAAACAAGGAGGCATCGATCGGACTATCGGACCTCAGAGGGAGGATAGGGGAGGTTGGGGGGAGGGGGGAGAGATCAACCAAAGGACTTGTGTGCATGCATATGAGCCTATCCAACGGTTAAGTTCAACAGGGGGTTGGGGCATCCGTGGGGAGGGGTGTGGGATGGGAATGGGGGGATGAGGACAAATAGGTGACACCTTAATCAATAAAGAAATTTAAAAAAAAAAAAGAATTGTATTAAGTAAAATAATTAAAAAAAAAAAAAAAACCGAGGCCAGCATCCTGTACTTGGAAAGGATAATAATGTCCCTGACATGTTCCCTGGGCGGTATGTTGCCTTTATGTTGGTGTTCCACAGAGTCAGTCTCTGGGCCCATCCTCTCTATTTTCAAAACAACATCACATTTCTGCAGGGGTTGAGAGCAACCTGTGCTACAGTGATAAAGACCGTGTTTCTTGAAAAATATAATCCCCTGTCAGATGGCCTGAGTTCATAGATTCATCTGGCAAATTTTACTGATCACCTACAAATTATCAAGGGCTCTGAAAGACCAGTTCTTGCCCTTTTGTAAATGACATTCTGAGGACAAAGCAGATATGACCAGGCTGGCCATTAAGACAATCTTTCATGCACTTAAGAGGCATTGACCATTAGCTAGAGAGTGATATAAAAATACATTCTCAAGAGTTTTGGGCTGGTGAGAAAGGTGATAGACCCTTTTATAGACAGGCAAAGAGAGTTTGTTCTCTACTTTGTAATTTTTGCTTCCTGATACACAGTATGTGCTATTAGTATTAATAACTCTTTGAAGCAGCTATCCTCTGTATATTATAAAAGACTAAACTGAAATTTGATATTAAGATTGTGACAAAAGCCTATTGATGGTTGATGCATCTATGTTTCTATCTCTCTTTCCTTCTCCTTACCTCTCTCTCTAAAATCAATAAAAACAGCCCTAGCCAGTTTGGCTCAGTGGATAGAGCGTCAGCTTGTGGACTGAAAGGTCCCTGGTTCGATTCCGGTCAAGGGCATATGCTCAGGTTGCGGGATCGATCCCCAGTAGTGGGGCGTGCAGGAGGCAGCCAATCAATGATTCTCTCTCATTATTGATGTTTCTCTCTCTCTCTCCCTCTCCCTTCCTCTCTGAAATAAATAAAAATATATTTTAAAAAATAAAATCAAATCAATAAAAACATATTAAAAAATAAAAACAAGAATATAGTATAATTGACAAGAGATGTCAATAGACTCCTTGAAATTAGTCTAGATAAGTCAATAAACCAAAGGACCTGAACAGACACTTCTCTAAAGAGGACATGCAGATATGTTCATGGATTGGAAGAATTAACATCATTAAAATGTCCATGCTACCCAAAGCAATCTATAGATTCAACACAATTCCTATTAAAATACCACCAGCATATTTCACAGAACTATAACAAATTCTCAAAAATTTATATGGAACTAAAAAAGACCCTGAATAGCTGCAGCAATCTTGAGAAAGAGGAACAAAATTGGAGGGATCACTTTTAGTTGTCCTGGTGTTAGTACATTTTTTTCTTTGCCTAGCATTATTTTTCTACTTATTATTAAATCAACCCCAAACTCTTCACTCCTTGTTAAATCTCTACTTAAGATGTTCAGTCACCTGAATGGTTTACAAATTTCATCTTCCTGAGAAACTCTCTGCCTTGCTCCAATAAGAAAAGACTGTTCTCTAGGCCTAGGTGCTCTCTCTCTCTCTCTCTCTCTCTCTCTCTCTCTCTCTCTCTCTCTCTCTGTCTTAAAATAAATTTTTTTTATTTTTCAATTACAGTTGACATACAATATTATTAGTTTCAGGTATACACCCTAGTGATTAGGCATTATAAAACTTACTAAGTGATCATCCCAATAAATCTCATACCCATCCAAAACTATACATAGTTATTAAAATACTAGTGACCCGGTGCACAAAATTCGTGCACATTAAAAGGGAATTAATTAGAGGAAATATTTTAATATTGCTATTTTCCCTTTCTCTATAATAGAAGTGTCAGAGATGAAAGAAAATTAGTAAAATATATATGAGAATCTTCCTCCTGTCAGAGTCTGGGGCATGCTGTGGGACCCAAAGTCAAGTCCCCGCCCACCTGCACGTGCTTCGAAATCGCAGGAGACCCAGACTCGGCCAGCCCCACCCCTATCAAACCCCTCCAGGTGGGAGCACAGCCTCAGGTCCCCCAGCCTACCACTGGGCAGGGGCGCAGCCACAGGTCCCCTGGCCCAGCACCGGGGTGGGGGGCATGGCCTGAGGTTTCCTGGCCCGGCACCGGGGTGGGGGGCACAGCCTGAGGTCCCCCAGCCTGGCGCTGGGGCGGGGGCATGGCCTGAGGTCTCTGTCAAGCCCCACTGGGCGGAGGGTGCGGCCTGAGGTCCCCTGCCCACACCAGGCACCATGCACCCTCAAGTCCCTGCTGTTTGGTAGTTACATGTCGGCATCCCAACTAATTTGCATATTATCCTATTATTAGATAGATTATTGACTATAATCTCTATGCTGTACTTTACACCCCTATGACTATTCTGTAACTACTAATTTGGACTTCTAAATCCCTTCACCTTTCCCCCAGCCCCCCAGCCCTCCTCCCATCAAGCAACCATTAAAAAGTTTTCCTATCTATAAGGCTATTTCTGTTATGCTGTTAATCTATTTTGATTTTTTAGATTCAATTGTTGATAGATATGTATTTATTGCCATTTTATTGTTCATATTTCTTCTTCTTCTTCTTCTTCTTCTTCTTATTATTCTTATTATTATTATTATTATTAAAGAAGACCCTTTAACATTTCATGTAAGACTGGTTTGGTGGTAATGAACTACTTTAGTTTTTTATTGTCTGTGAAGCTCTTTATCTGACCTTCAATTCTAACTGATAACTTTGCTGGGTGGAGTAATTTTGGTTGTAGGTCTTGTTTTTCATCACTTTGAATATTTCTTGCCACTCCCTTCTGGCCTAATTTTCTGTTGAGAAATCAGCTGACAGTTTTATGGGAATGCCCTGTAGGTAACGAACTGCTTTTCTCTTGCTGATTTTAAGATTCTCTCTTGGTCTTTAGCCCTTGGCATTTTCATTATAATGTGTCTTGGTGTGGGCCTCTTTGGTTTCATGTTATTTGGGACTCTGTGCTTCCTGGACTTGTATGTCTAGTTCTTTCACCACGTTAGGGAATTCTTTTGTCATTAATTTTGCAAATAGATTTTCAATTTCTTGCTCTCTCTCTTCTCCTTTTGTCACCTCCATGATGTAAATGTTGTTATGTTTGAAGTTGTCCCAGATGCTCCTTACACTATCTTTCTATTTTTTGATTATTTTTCTTTTTTGCTGTTCTGATTGGGTGTTTTCACTTCTTCACATTCCAAATTGCTGGTTTGATTCTTGGCTTCCTCTACTCTACTGTTGTAGATTATCCTTCATTTCAGTTAGTGTATCCTCCATTTCTGACTGGCCCTTTTTTATGTTGTTTATGTTCTCACTAAGTTCCTGGGAGTTCTCAGTAAATTCTTTGAGCATCCTTATAACCATTGTTTTGCACTCTGTATCTGGTAGTTTTCTTACTTCCATTTCATTTAGTTCTTTTTTTTGAAGATTTCTCCAGTTCCTTCATTTGTGACATATTTCTTTGTCTCTGCATTTTGGCTGCTTCCCTGTGTTTGTTTCTGTGTATTAGGTAGAGCTGTTATGTCTCCTGGACTTGATAGAGAGACCTTGTATAATAGGGCCCAGTGGCTCAGCCTCCCAGTAGGGCCCAGTGGTTCAGCTTCCCCATCACCTAAGCTGAGCTGGGCATTCCCAGTGTGCCCCTGTGTGGGCTGTGTGCACTGTCCTATTGTAGTAGAGCCTCGATTGCTATTGGTGTCACTGGGAGGGATTGACTCCAGGCCAATGGCTGTGAGGGCCAGCTGCAACTAACAGCAGAGGAGCTGCTGTGCAGGAGTCAACCCTACGGAGCAGTACTTGCTTCAGTGGGGCTTTGGTACTCAATAAGTCCATCCCTTGAGAGTGTCACTTGTGGAGGTGGTAGGGTTACAGTCTGATGTGGTCCAAAGCTATCCACCAGGTGCACTTGTACTGGGTCCTCCCAAGAGGTACAAAGTCAGCTGCTGCCTGTATTCTGCCTGGGGCCACCCAGCATGAGGTACAGAGCAATCTGTAGCTACTTGTGTTGGGCTTGTAGGTGCCCAGGAGAGGCCAAGCTGTGAATCAGGGCCGACTGCCACTAGTGCAGAGCCTGGGGCCACTTAACAAGAGGTAGGAGGTACACAGATACCAGATGCTGCTCATTTGAGACATTTTAGGAAGGTTCAAAGCATGAGGCAAGAGAGGCCAGTTGTATGGAAAAGCAACTGGAAACGGCCTGGATGGGCCTGCAAGTTGGGTCTGGCAGAGTTTCAGGGAATCACCAGGGCAGAGCTAACAGTGTGAGCCAGGTTGATGGAGACAGATATGGCACTGGCCTGCCAGCTCTGTGGGGGGAAGGGCTTGACAAAGGAACAATGGCCTCTGCCAGCACTTTTGTCTTGCCCCAGTGCTGAATACTTTAGTTCCTCTCCATATGTCCCTGGTTCCTTTCAAGCTGCTGTCTCAGCATTGCAGCTTAAAGAGAGTGAGTCTGAGTAAGTCTATGCATGAGCCCTTTAAGAGGAACTGACTGGTACTCCAGCAGCCTCCATGTCACTCAGCCACAATCCCCACAGCCCAAAGTTATGGCAACTTCTCTTCCCAGCACTGGTGTGTGTGTGTGTGTGTGTGTGTGTGTGTGTGTGTGTGTGTGTGTGTGTGGAGCAAGATATCCCTCCCAATTATAAACTACCCAATGTCGATGTGGGACCAGCTAGTTCCATGTCTCTGCCCCTTCTACCAGTCTCAATGTGGTTTCTTTAATTCTCTAATTGTAGGACTTCCATTCAGCTAGATTTCAGGTGGTTCTGAATAACAGTTGTTCTGAACTTTAGTTGTATTTTTGATGTGGTTGTGGGAGGATTTGAGTATTGTGTTTACCTATGCCACCCTCTTGACCCAAAGCCTGGAATTTCTTTTTGTCGCTTCCCTGAGGAGTTCCTTCCCTTTTTTCTTGTGTTAAATATCCTGTTCCTGTATCCTCTTACCTGATTGACTCTTGTTTTGGTGGAACTCATTATCCTAGAGTTGTCCAAGAAAGGCTGCATAAGAAGAAACATTCTTGAGACTTGGCATATCTGAAAATGTCTTTATTCTACCCTCACAGGTGATTGAGAACTTAGTTGGGTATAAAATTTTAAATTGGAAATATTTTTCCTTCAGAATTTAAAAATCATCTCATTGAACTTTTAGCTTTCAGTGTTGCTATTAAAAGTTCTTAGCCATTCTGATTTTTTATTCTTTATATGAGACTTGTGGGACTTTGTCTCTAGTGTTCTAAAATTTCTCATTGAAGTTCCCTGGTATGGGTCTATTTTGTTGTTCTTTTTTATATATATATATATATTTTATTGATTTTTTTACAGAGAGGAAGAGAGAGGGATAGAGAGTTAGAAACATCGATCAGCTGCCTCTTGCACACACCCTACTGGAGATATGCCCGCAACCAAGGCGCATGCCCTTGACCGGAATCAAACCTGGGACCCTTGAGTCCGCAGGCCGATGCTCTATCCACTGAGCCAAACCGGTTTCGGCTATTTTGTTGTTCTTGTTGTTGTTTTGTTTGTGTCCATTTTTTTCTTTTGCATTAACACTTATGTGCCCTTTCCTCTTATAATATCATCTTTTAGTTCATGAATTCATTTCCTCCCTTTTCTTAATTCTCTCTTTGTGTAATATCTGTTGCTAGGATATAGGATCTCCTGGACCTGGGCTCTAATTTCCCAGTATCTTATCTTCTATTTTCATGAACTTGACTTTTTGCTCTATTTTCTTAGATGTTTTCTCAAATTTATCTCCCAATCTTTTTTATCTAGTTTTCCTTATGTTATCTTATCTTTTATTTCTAAGAACTTTGTTGTTGTTCTCTGTTATGTTTTTAATAGTAATATGGTCTTATTTTATGCTTATGGTATTTCTAAGAGTCTCACATTTTTTAGCTCCTTGCACAATTCATATATATATATATATATATATATATAAAGATATATATATATATATTCAAGTTTATTGATTTTCTTTTTTTTCTGTTCGTGGTTTTGGCCTCTATCTTTCATATTAGAGACTTTTTCTCAGTATTCTGGTCATTTCTTGTTTGTTTATATTTAAGAGTAGAGACTGAAAAGCTGTTAGAATCTCTCAGCATAAGGGTAAGTGTTGTCAAATCTCAGTCTCCAATTTGGACTGTTCTGCTTGTGGAGCCATTAATGTCAATATCTTTGTGCTTTTGTGCTGGTCAGAGTCCCTAGAAAAGTTCTTCAAATATCCCACTGGAAGGTTGAATCCTAGCTGCAAGTATTCTGGCATTTCATTTATTTGGTTTCAGTATAGCACTCTTGACTTGGGTGGACCTGCTGCCTCCAGTCTGGACATGCTCCAAATAATCACTCTCTGGTTACTTTTTCTGATATTTCTCATTGCTTTAGGTAGACTCATATTAATTGGGTTTCATTTTTCTTCTGCTTACAGGAATTCTTTTAACATTCTTATAGTATGGCCTACTGGTGATGAATTATGCAAACTTTTGTATCTCTCAAAAAAAAAAGTCTTTATTTTAGTTTTTTTTTAAAAGATATTTTCACCATGTGTAGATTTATAGATTAAAATATTTTTTTCAATATTTTAAATATGTTGCTTCACCATCTTCTCACTTTCATTACTTTCTATGAGAAAATATCTGTCATCCTTATTTTATCTCTATGTAATGTGACTTTTTTCTCTGGTTATTTTAAAGATTTTCTCTTTATCATTTACACAATTTGATTATAAAGTACTCTGGTGTCATTTGTTTCATGTTCCTTTTTTAACATTAAAATTTTAAAACATTTAATTTGATAAAACCTATGACCAAAATTATTTCACATGATTAAACTTATGCTGACTATTCAATTAGAGAGACAGATCCATTGTCACAAGTATTTATATTTATGACTATTAAGATCTTCTTTTTCTAAATCTTTACCAACATTTATCTTTTTGAAAGATTCCTTGAGGTGGTATTTATACTTCAGTTTACAAGTAGTTGAAAAATCTTCTAGCTACTACTTGTTCAAAGGTTAAAAGTTTTCTCCAAGGTAATAGTTTTCCTCCATTCTCTGATTCTAAAAATGGGAGCCCAGGTCTTTTATCTTTAAACTAGAGGCCCGGTACACAAAATTCGTGCACTGGGCAGGGGGCGGTCCCTCAGCCCAGCCTGCACCCTCTCCAATCTGGGACCCCTTGGGGATCGGGACTAAACCGGCAGTCAGACATCCCTCTCACAATCTGCTGCTGACTCCTAACCACTCACCTGCCTGCCTACCTGATTGCCCCTAACTGCTGCTGCCTGCCAGCCTGATCACCCCCAACCACTCTCCTGCCAGCCTGATGGACGCCTAACTGCTCCCCTGCCAGCCCGATCACCCCCAACTGCTCTCCCCTGCCAGCCATCTTGTGGCAGCCATCTTGTGACCACATAGGGGCAGCCATTTTTATGCAAGGGTGTGATGGTCAATTTGCATATTACCTCTTTATTGTATAGGATTGTTTCTTATTTATTTATGACTCAGTGTTTTTCTTTCCTTTTGGTCTTCCCCTTGATCTTCCTGTTGACTTATGTTTCCTCTTTTTATATTTCTTCCTTTTTTTCAGAATCTTTCAAAAATAGCTTTCAAAGTCAATGGTCTTGGTTCTAAATATGAGTCACTTGATGAATCTCTTGTTTGAACATTTTCAGGTGAACGAACAAATTTTCTAATAGGTTATGCCTCCATTTAGGTGAGTAAGGAAACACTGGGTTTTAAATAAGGTGCTTCCAGAGGAAGAGTAATCACTTTGATTTCCAATTTCCATAGTTGAATCAGATGATGTTATGTAGCTCAGTTATGCATTTCTGGTATGTATTCTCCAAGCCTCTCTCAAAATTGTTATTTCTCACTTGTTCTTTGCTTTAACCAAATTTCTATCCAAGTTAGCAGTTTGGAACAAGCTCTGGGTTGTTGTGGGCCTCAGCTGCCTACTTACCCCTACAACCAGGCCTTAGAGGTCTGCATCCAGCAACCTCCTACCTCAGCACTCTAACAGGCAACAACCACCTGCCTCTGCAACTGGGCAGAAGAAAAGACTATGCCAACCACTTAACCCAAGTAACAGTGGGGCCAAAATTTCACGATAGCAATTTATCTCCAGAAGGAAAGTGAGAGGCAGGAGTTTGGGGGTGACCATTTTGTTTGCCATAGAGGGAGGAGCCTGTTTCATGTTTCTTGTGTTTGAGTTTCATTAGACTTTATGGATATGTTGAATACAATTGTTTCTTCAAGTATTTCTTCAGAAACTTTAATTACATGTATATCAGGCCACTTAAATTTGTCCTTCAAGTCATTGATGCTCTGTTGAGTTTTTCCATTTTTTTATTTTTCACTGTTTCTTTTTAGATAGTTTCTATTGCTATGTCTTCTAGTTTACTAAGCTTTTCTTCTAAACTAATCCATTGTATTTTTTTTTATTTCAGGCACTGACATTTTCATCTCCAAAATTTTGATTTGGGTATTTTTGGGTTTTTATTTTTATTTTTTAAATATGTTTTTATTGATTTTGGAGAGAGAGGAAGGGAAAAGAAGGGAAAGAGAGAAACATCAATATGAGAGCGAAACATCCATTGGCTCCTCCCACATTCCCCCACCCCCAGGATTGAGCTGGAAACCCGGGCATGTGCCCCAATGGGGAATTGAATTGGTGACCCTTTGGTGCACTGGATGATGTTCAACCAACTGAGCCACACCAGCCAGGGCGATTTGGGTATTGTTTATATCTCTGTGTCTCTATTTAACTTTTTGAATTATGGAATACAATTATAATGCTTGACTATGCTTTTCTATCAATTTTAATATTTGCTTCAAACTAAAAATTTATGTAATTTTCTTACATTCTGGGTGCATTTTTATTAATTTACTTTTCTCCTCATTATTGGCCATACTTTTCAGCTTCTCTATATGTCTGATAATCTTTGACCCACGCCAGACATTATAAATTTTTCCTTGTTGTGTGCTCAATATATTTGCATTACTATAAGTATTCTTCAGCATTGTTCTGGGATGCAGTTAAATTATTGGAAACAATTTGATCCTTTTGAGTCTTGACCTTAAGATTTGTTAGGCAGGACAATATGCATGGTTAGTCTGGAAGCAATTATTTCCTACTACTGGGTAACAACTTTCAGAATAATCCACTAAGTTCTTGGAGAATATGGGGGGTTTTCAGCCTGGCTGGTGGGAGCAAGTATTGTTCCTAGCCCTGAGTAGGCACTGGGCACCATGCCCTCTTATCGTTTGGATAGTTCTTCCCCAACTTTATGCACACATTAATCAATATTCTCCTGAATACTTGAGGGGATCCTCTGCAGATTTTCAGATCCTTTCTCCATGCAATTTTACCCTCTCCAGTACTCTGTTCTGTAAAGTCCTACTTCTTTGGTCTTCCCAAACTTTTAACTTTGTCTTCTCAACTCCGGAGTCTATAAGGCTCCACCTGGGTATTCTTTTCCTGCACTCTGGCCTCAATACTCTCTCATGGTACAATCTGGGGCAATTACAGGGCTCACCTCATTTTTTGTGTGTATTTTGAATTGCTTGTTTGTTGTCTCTCAGGGATCACTGCTCTTCATTGCCCAATGTCCAATAGGTACATAATGCCTATTTTTGAAAGAGAGAGTAAGAAGAATAGGGAGTACAAAGGGTAGAAAGAGAGAAGGACTCGTGTCCTGTTCCCCTTGGAGCAGCATTTCCATGAAAGGGAACTAAGGACAAAAGACACAATCAGGAGGTCTCAGTCAGTGATGAAAAGTCTCTGGATCTCAGTTTGCTTATCTGTGAAATAAGAAGAACAATGCTAACTGTAGGACTGTTATGAGGACTGCAGGAGCTCACATATCGTGGACACTCACTAGGTGCCAAGGTTGCTGTTATTGTAGTTGATGATGACATAAGTCTTGAGGGGAGTTTAACGTTGATAGGCACAGATATCAGGGGAAAGGTGGTGGCTTCTTCCAGCCTCCTTTGCAAAGCCAGGTCTGGGAAATGTGGTTTCTTGGAAAACAATGAATGACACTACTGACAAAACAGTTGAAAAAAATAATTATGATTGAATCACTTTCAGGGTCCCACCCCCCTAGAAGTAACCAGAGACCAGAAACCTCTATTTGCTGGACATTTCAAAGTAATAATAATCTTTGATCTGCCTGGTGTCCTGCTTGATGATGAGATGGCTCTTATAATTACTTCTTTCAAAACTATTTTCAGTCACACTCCTAACTCCATTGGGTCAGAGGCTGGGAGTAGAGGTAGAACAGAAAAACCCTGCCTAAGTGCCCCTTCAATGACACCTGCCATCTCCTTTGGACACTTGATGTCAAGTGTGGTCTTTTTTGAAATTTCTAGCCTGGAACTATAAGCAGGCTGGTTTCCAACAGGAAATCATCTCTAAAATTCTCCTCACTGTGCAACAGAGAATGTGGAAAGCCAGCAAACTCTGAACTTGCCATGGACTTGTACCAGGATAGGGACCAAGTCGCCTTCAGATACCCATGTCTTCTAAACGGCAGCTGTTGCCATGATCTTATGGCTCCCCCAGAGAAAGTCTAACTGGGCGGAGGAGGCTGGCATGACATAAGGCTAGGATGTGAGATGGAGAGAGAGAGCACCTGTCTTTCTCTCCCCCTTACAGGCCCTGCAAACCCCAAAGCTGCATCTGTTTCAGCCCTGCTGGTTCTCAGGCCAAAGACCATTTGAGAATGTTGTAGGAACGTCCACATGAAGCCAAGTCTTAGACCCCCTAGGCTGGAGTAAAGGGGGGGTGGTGTATAGACTTACCCCCTAAGCAAGTGGTAGCCTTCCATTTTATCCTGGGAACTTCTATGTGGGCTCCATGCATGCCAGTTCCCAGAAGAGATGAGGCCTCAGCAGGGCATGAAATGACTGTTTGACAGAGCTCCCAAGGCTGTCTGAGCAACACTGAGAGAAGGATGTGTGCTTCCACCCTTTGAGCCACAAGAAGAAACTATGTGGACTCCTTTTCTTGCCCCCTCTGTGAGGGAGCAAATGCAGGTGCCAGTCAGGAGCTGCCAGGCTCTGAGGGAGAAATAAGTCAAGGGCTTGTGCTCTCTTGTGGACTTTCATGCCCATCCAAAGGGGAGTGCAAAGAGGGAGATGACCCTGGGTAGATGTGGGTTCCAGGAACACTTTAAACAAAACATCCAAATGTTAAATTGCTTTCTAGCTGTATGAGGTTGTTTTATACTATGGCCACATGTTCAGGGACTCTAAAATGTTTCCCTCCTCTGGATGGCTGTGTTATAGACTTGGGTGAGCCATATGGAGCTCTGAAGTCCTGCAAATGATAATGTTAATACCACTTTTTATTATTGAACATTTACTATATATCAGTCACTGCTATAGGATCTTACAAGCATCATCTCAATTTATCAATCAACAAATACTGGTTGAGAGTCTGTTCATGTCAGGCACTGATTGGCATCCTATCTAATAAAAGAGTAATATGCAAATTGACCATCACTCCAACACACAAGATGGCTGCCCCCATGTGGCCAAAGATGGCTGCCCCCATGTGGACACAAGATGGCCACCACAAGAAGGCCAGCTGGGGAGGGCAGTTGGGAGGGACCAGGCCTGCAAGGGAGGGCAGTTGGGGGGGACCCAGGCCTGCAGGGGAGGACAGTTGGGGGGGACCCAGGCCTACAGGGGAGGACAGTTGGGGGAACCTAGGCCTGCAGGGAAGGATAGTTGGGGGTACCCAGGACTGCAGGGGAGGCCAGTTGGGGGGGACCAGGCCTACAGAGGGAGGCAGTTGGGGGGGACCAGGCCTACAGGGGAGGGCAGTTGTGGCCAACCAGGTATGCAGAGGAAGGCAGTTAAGGGGGACCAGGCCTTCAGGGGAGGGCATTTGGGGGGGACCAGGCCTGCAGGGGAGGCAGTTGGGGGGGACCAGGCCTGCAGGAGAGGGCAGTTGGTGACGACCAGCCCAGCAGGGGAGGGCAGTTAGGGGTGACCGGGCCAGCAGGGGAGGGCAGTTGGGGGCAACCAGGCCTACAGGGGAGAACAGTTAGGGACGACCAGTTTGGCAGGGGAGGGCAGTTAGGGGCAATCGGGTCGGCAGGGGAGCAGTTAGGCTTCGATCAGGCTGGCAGGAGAGTGGTTAAGGGGTGATTAGGCTGGCAGGCAGAAGCATTAGGAGCAATTAGGCAGGCAGGCAGGTGAGTGGTTGGGAGCCAATAGTCCTGGATTGTGAGAGGGATGTCCAACTGCCTTTTAGGCCCGATTCCACCAGGATTGGGCCTAAACGGGCAGTTGAACATCACTCGAGGGGTCCCAGATTGGAGAGGGTGCAGGCTGGGCTGAGGGACACACACCCTCCCCCCGTGCATGAATTTCATGCACCGGGCCTCTAGTATATATATAAATATATATTTTTTATTGATTTCAGAGAGGAAGGGAGAGGGGGAGAGAGATAGAAACATCAATGTTGAGAGAGAATCATTGATTGGCTGCCTCCTGCATGCCCCCTACTGGGGATTGAGCCCACAACCTCGGCATGTGCCCTTGACTGGAATCGAACCCGGGACCCTTCAGTCCACAGGCTGACGCTCTATCCACAGGCTGACGCTCTAAACCAGCTAGGGCAAGCTCTGGCATTTAATCCTCAACAAACAATGAGGTAAAAATGATTTCTCCCATTTTACTGGTGATAAAACTGAGTTTTAAGAGAGGTTAACTGATTTACACAATGTTCCACAGCCAGCAGGTGGCAGAACTGGGATTCAAACAAAGACTGTCCCTCTCAGAAATCAGTGCTTGTAACCACTTAGCCTCTTACTGAACCTTTGACTCACAGTGAGGATAAAAGTGACACATGGTAGTTCATGGACTGGGAAAGGATCCCATCAGCCTGTCCCCAAAGTCAGCTGCTAGGAATGAGCCGAAGGCAGAGAGGAGATGATCACCAGGCAGGTCTGAGCTCACTTTGGCCTGGCAAATAGCTTTCCCAAACACATCAGGACATTTTTATTTGGCCCACAAGACTAGCACTGGCTCTTCCTCCATTTGCCAATGTCACCCGCTCTCCAACTTTGTCTGCTAGTCTTGGTGCTACCTGGTTGAGGGTATTAGGCCTTTGCAGGCCTCAGGCCCACCCATGTGCAAGGACCACCTCTCCCAGTATATGCGCCAACCCAAACTAGTTCCCACCAGCATGTGGCATCTGGCATTGGCTAATAACTGGAGAGCCCTGGTGGCAAACAGGATTAACCAAGACCCCATTGTCTATACCCCTGCCTTGGCCTGCCAGTCTCTAGGACTGGGATTCTGCCTTGCTTTCCTGGCTAGTGTCAAGTAGCTCCGTTGGTACTAGAGCCCTGACCCAGCTGTTTGCCCGACTGACCCCCAAGATTAATTAGCTTTTGTCAGGGGCTAAGTCCTGCACCCAGTATCCCCAGCTGCTGCTGGGCATCTTCTTCCAAGTCTGACAGATCTCCTGAAGTCATCACGCTCCACCGAGCCTAGTTTCCACCTGCCTCTTTTACCGAAGTGTTTGAGATAAGGAATGAGAACCTTGCAGAGAGAAACTGTGCAATCCACAGGGTAGAGGCAAAGAGAGACATGGAAACTCAATGGATTCCAGGCCTGCAGGACCCCACTGTAACCTGATTGATCGAATGTGAATGTAAACCTCAGTTAAAAAGAGCAAATGCCAAGAGAAGACAGGTGGGTCTACCAATGACGATTAGAAAAAGAAAAGTCCTAAGTCCATTGTTGGTAATGCCCATTCAATCTCTGTCTGGAAATAGAGCAGTTTGACCAAGAACTTGATCCTGCCTTGCCTGGCCAGTTTTACCCAGTGGTTGAGCATCAACCTATGAACCAGGAGGTCATGGCTCAATTCCCGGTCAGGGCACATGCTTGGGTTGCAGGCTCAGTCCCTAGTAGAGGGCATGCAGGAGGCAGCCCATCAATGATTCTCTCTCATCATTGATGTTTCTATCTCTTTCTCCCTCTCCCTTGCTTTCTGAAATCAATAAAAATATTTTAAATAAATAAATTGATCGAGCCTTGTCCCCATGGCAGGGAAGAGTGTATCTGTCTCAGTAACTATTATTGAACTCATCTAAGCTTGAACTCCTTGTGTTCCAATTCCAAGCTCACCAAGTAATCTTCTAATACTAATATTGATAATTCTCATAATTTTACTTTTTGTATAGTTCATGTAATATGAAGTCATGTGTTGATCTGATCCACTGGGCTGCTATGTTTTTACTGTATGTTAGTAAGTGGATATTCTGGCTTTATGCATTAACCTATTGTGAGCTTTGAGAAGGTGAGTCAGAACTCCCAACTTTAATTAACTCTGAAGGAAAGCAAAAGTTCTGCCGCCATAAGGAAGAGGGTCAGCCCTTGGTCCCTGGTAGGCTGGCCTTGGGTGACCATCACCTTACGGGAGTTGGTCAGCTTTCCCATCTTGACCTTGTGCCACTTCCACTCACCAGCCTGAGCCCTTTGGAGACCTCCAGCAGTGAGTCTAGTTCAAGTTTTCCAGACTGCTTGGCCATGGTGACTTGGATTTGCCTGGATGTCTCAGGAGGCTTGCGTCTGATGCCTAGGCTATCAACCAGGGCGAGGTGTGTCAGCTGGACCCAGATGAAGTGCTATCTGGGCACTAGGAGCCCCTGCAGGGACCCAGCCCTCACAGGACGCTCTCACAATTTCAGGCTTCCTTATCAGGTGTCCTGTGGTGCATTTGACTAGTCCCCCATGGAACAGATAACAACAGTACCACACATTGGTCCAGAGACTGTTTCCTAAGCATTTACACATCCTCTCATTTGAGTTTTGCACCTCTCCCATATGGAAAAGCAGGTAAGCATTTTGAGTTTTGCTTTGCAGGTGTGAACACTTGGGCTTCAAGAAGGTAAATAAATGCCTTGCTCAAGGTCACACTGTTTGTAAGTGCTGGAACCTGCAGCTGACCCAGACCTGAAGTGCTGCAAGCCCCAGGCTTCTTCACGTGTCTCCAGCTGCTCTTATGCCAGACTGGCCCACAGCAGAGTGCCCGGTATCAGTAGGTCAGCCCCTGAGTTGCGTTTCAGGACAGACTGCACACACAGGTGCCTACAGAGGATTAAATAGGACCCAGCTTCTGCTAGGATAGCCCGCAGCCCCAGCGGGCGCAGGAGACAGGATTTGCATCTTTCCCACACCCACAGGCATTCCTGTAAGCAGATCATCTCAGAAACTGCCTCTGGACAGAGTTTGGTATTCAGGAAGGCTTCCTTCGGGCTCTCATTTACCTGTAGTGTCCAGGGCACCAGGTGGCACCAAGAGCTGACGGGAACAATGCTTTCAACAAGCACCGTAATGATCGCTGATTTCACCCAGCCAAGGGGAGAACAAAGGAAGATGGTGTCGCACATACCAAAGCAGCTTTCCGCCATCCTTCAACGCTGACACCCACAATGCACAGTGGCCAACACACTGTCTTTACTGCTTCCAATTCTTCTCTCCCCCTCAGACCTCAGCCCCTCCAACTTTCTCTAAATTCCCCACCCCTCAGCATCGTCAGCCCTGCCCAGACAAGACAGTGCCATCCCCTGCATGTCCTTGCTGGACAGGATTGGCAGGAGAGGTTTTCTCTGTCGATGTACAATAAACAAAGAGTTTTCACTGGCCTGACTTTGTGAGGGTCTCAATAAACCTAGAGGAGGAGGCTGTGATTGTGTTTATTTGCACAGGAAACAAACTAAGGCTGGTTTAGTTGAGAGACATGGACAGAGAGTCTAGGTTCTGGAAGCAAGGAGAAAGGACAGAGAGTCAGAATAATGGGAAACGGAAGGAAGGGGAAGAAGCATGTTCCCATTTAGGGAGCATCTGCCAACACGTGCGCAGTGCCCTCACTGGGGTCCCTTTGTCACCTGCCAGCCACCATGGCCTAACAGCCAAGGGTCACCATGTTGCCAGACACAGCAGGCGTGGGTGGTCCGGGTGTGGGAGCCTGGGACAGAGTGAGTCCTGGACAGCCCCCGTGGTGGGGAAAGAGAGCAAGTGCCCACTGAGGGCTGCTCACTGGCAGGGCTCTGTTCCAGGCCGTTACCTATATTGTCCCATAATTTCCTCAAAACAGCCCCATTGGGTAAGCTATGGTTTCTGTTCTGAGATAAGGAAACCAAGGCTCAGAGAGATTGCTCAGGACCATGCACACATGGTTGGGAAACACAGCAGTACCTGTCCTGGAAATCTGGGGAAATCTTTGAGCTCTGGGTGAGGTAGGGGTGCAGTGGAGCTCAGAGGTGTGAGCCCTGGCCCACTCATTACTGTCACTGGAGAGGGTAGCAGAGGCCCTTTGCGTCCAGGGCTGGTCTCAAAGCGAGTGATGTATGGCTCATGGCAACTCCAGGCCTGACACCCCCTCCAGGGCCGCTCTTCTTCTCCAGAGTGGTAGCATGGCATGACAACGCTGAGACCAGAGAGCCCTCTGCCTGGGCTGGGGCAGGGGGAGGTCTGCAGTAGCCTGAGAGGGTCATCTGCATGGAAAACCAAAAAGCACACAATGTGGTTAAATCACCCACATTTCTTATGGAAAATCTGCTCTCAATCCTGCTATGCAGTGCATTTCCCAAGAAAGCTGGGCACTTACTCCTCCCTCTCTCTCTCACACACTCACACATACACATGTGCTCACACTGTTCCAGTTTAGGGCATTTCCTTCTGCCTGTTCTATTGTAATTCTGTCCCAATTGGTTTCTTGTCCCACTTCAGCTAGAGAACTTTCCAGAACACAAAACTGACCACACCACTGTTTTCTTTGAAACTCTTTAATGACCCTCTCTTTGCTCTCAGAATAACATCCAGGCCCCAGCCTGCCCGACAGGCCCTTCGTGTAGACATGCACTGTCCAGTATAGGCTACAAGTATGGCTACGGAGCACATCCAAGGCATGGTGAGTGCAAAACACCCACCAGATTTTGATAAATTAGAAAAATAATATAAAATACCTCAATAATTTTTATACTTGATTATATGTTGAAATATTTTGAATTTTAAAGTATATATTATTAATTTCACCTTTTAATAAAATTAAATGACTACCATAAATTTTAAAATTATATATGTGACCCACAGAATATTTCAATTGGGAAGCACTGGTCAAAATCACATTGATCTCTCTGGCCTCGCCTTTTCCCTGGCCTCACCCTTGTACCCCAGTCCTACAAAACTCCCTGCATATCCCCCAGAGTGTAAGCTGTCTGCTCTGTGCCCTCACTCAGGCAGCCCCTCTACCTTCCCCTAATGTCCACTGAACAACCCCTTCTCATTGCTTTAACTTCAGCTCCTCTGACAAGCTCCCCAAGTCCTTCTTTGGCCCTCCCTGTTCCGTGTGGGGATGTCCTGCCTTTATTACATGTATGCAAGGTTCTATGTCAGCAGAGATGGTGTGGTGTTTTTTTTAAAATATATATATATATATATATCTATATATAGACAAATATATATACATATATATGCAAATATATATTTATATATATATTTCAGAGAGGAAGGGAGAAGGAGAGAGATATAGAAACATCAATGATGAAAGAGAGAATCATCGATCGGCTGCCTCCTGCACAGCCCCCCACTGGGGACCGAGCCCGAAACCCAGGCACATGCTCTTGACTGGAATCAAACCTGGGACCCTTCAGTCTGCAGGCCGACACTCTATCCACTGAGGCAAACAGGCCAGGGCAGCAAAGTTGGTGTCTTAATGACCTCTACATGACCTTAGCTTCTAGTACAGTGCAATGACTGGCCATCAATCAAGTGAATGAAGAGGAAGCATTGGTGTATGAATTTGACCTTCTCAACTCTGGGTGCCATCCTGGTTTCCCAACTTCCCCAGCCCTCTCTCTTTCCCGCAGTCCCTTGGGAGAAGCACTTGCCTCTTTCTGGTTCCTGGGGCTGAGGGACACCTCCCCCATGCCACCCAGATGACCGCAGTCTTGGATGGTCTGTTCTTCTGTGATTTAGCCTAGAGGTGTCCTCCCCAGGGCAGCCTCATGTTTTCACTTCAAGTTCCCTCTTTGAAGGGACTCCGCTGAGGCCTGGGCTACACTGGAAGGCACGGAAGTGAAGGCATTCTGGGTTGTATTTCAAACTGCCCAAGATGAGTTCCCAGCTGCCTTGGAGGAACCCCCAAAAGGGAAGCAGTTATATGACCCCTCTTCATTCCAGAACCTCACCAAACCCTGAATAGTCTGATTCTGAACATCCTCTGACTGCCTGCCCTGCCACTGCCCAGACATGGTGGCTTGTGCTCACCCAGCATGCTGGGCAAGTGCAGCTCCTGGCTCTGCCTGTCCTAGGAACAGCACGGGGTTTTACAGCAAGCTGTGAGTGACTGCTGAGAAAACTCAGTCCCCGGCATGCACAGCAGAACTGTCTCATTCATGGCAGCTGAGACCTTTAAACAGAAACTCCATTCATCACTGCCTCCTGCCATGTGACAGTCCAAAACCTGAGCTCCAGGCTTGGCATTCCCCAGAGTCACCTGGATGGCAATCAGCAGGTCCTTTAATCCTTGGGCTTTTGCAGGAACTGTGCCTCATTCTAACATTTGTTCTCAAACAGGAGTCCAGACCAGGGGCAAAAAGTCCAGATCTCTATTGATTGGCTTAATGGAGGGAGGTTAATTTGTGGTCTTTGCCTTTGGCTATTTATTACTAAAGAAAATAAAATAGTTTATTTTCATATTTGTGATGGGTGGCAAAAAAGACTTCAGCTTCTTTTCCCTCTGTTAAAGAAATATGACTACTGGATCTTAGAAAACAAATGACCTTAAAGTCTGTTAAAATAGGTGAGACTAATTAGTGCTCACTTATGTATTTAGTTCACAATAAAAAACATCAGCCTAAAAAACTCTATGAAAAGAAAAAAATTATCACAAGGTGGAAAAGAGGAGTCTGCTCTGAAAGGCCCTTGAGAATTAGGTCACAGATGCTAAAAGGTAAGTCATTCCTCAGAAAATGTTCTTTAAAAATGCAGACTCACTATTCTGAGAAAGACTTTGTCCTAAATATCATTTTATTCCCTAACCAAGAAGGTGATTAAAGTAAATATCAACTAACTACAATAACTAAAAGATCTGCGTGGAGTCCTGGTGTGTTTTTTTTAAATATATGTTTTATTGATTTTTTATTTTTTTTTTACAGAGAGGAAGGGAGAGGGATAGAGAATTAGAAACATGGATGGGAGAGAAACATCGATCAGCTGCCTCCTGCACACTCCCCACTGGGGATGTGCCTGAAACCAAGGTACATGCCCTTGACCGGAATCAAACCTGGGACCCTTCAGTCCCCAGGCCGACGCTCTATCCACTGAGCCAAACCGGTTAGGGTGGACTCCTGGTTTTGATGAGCTGAAAAAGAAACACCATGGTTGCGAGAGCCCAGTGTTCTGATGTTAAATGAGGAGTAACAGTTGAGTGAGGGGATTTTCTGTGGGAAGCAGAGAAGGGCTTCAGTGGAAGCAGGTGGCAAAAAACACACAGAAATCTTAGGAGGGGATTGGGTTTTGCATGGTTTCTGGGATGGGGTGGGAGACAAGCTATTTCAATCATTTTTTTTTTAAAAAAAAAAGATGAGTCTGGCAGGCTGCAGAGTGTTCGGACCTCCGGGTGTCAAACTTTGAGTCAACCTCAGTTAAAATTCCACCCTACAATTCCCATCACTCCTCCATGGGCTGAATGTTTGCATCTCCCTAAACTCATGTGTTAAAACCCTCATCTCAAATGTGATGGTATTAGAAGCTGGGCTTTGGGAAGGAATTAGATCACGAGGTAGGAGCTCTCCGGGTAAGATTAGTGCCCTTCCCAAAGAAACCCCAGAGAGCTTGCTTTCTCTCTCTGCTCAAGTGAGAAACATGCCCTGTGAGGACATAACGGGAAGGTAGCTGTCTGCAAACCGGGACGAATGTCCTTGCCCAGAACCCACCCCTGCTGGCACCCTGACCTCGGACTTCCAGCCTCTAGCACCATGAGAAAATAAATGTGGATTGTTTAAATCACCCATTTGTGGTGTTTGTCATAGCAGCCCAGCCGACTGAGACACTCCTGATCACAATTTCCATCCCAGAGGTGCCCCTTATTCTCTTTTGTGTGGTGATTGCTGTCGGTATGTGTGGTAGACATCCTCCGTTGGCTGGCCCAGTCACACCCCAGTCCCCTCTGTTGGCTCCCTGGCTCTCAGAAAGCTCTGGTTCCTGATGAAAAGCCCATGGCCTATCCTTGATCCATCTTTCTACTGTTCCCCTGCCTGGAACATGGTGAGGGTTAGCATGCAGCAGCCTTCTGCCCACCACCAGAGGGCCCACATGAAGACAAAAGACAGCAGACCAGAGAGAAAGATAAGGAAAGACTGGGCCCCTCAGGGTGTTATTACCTAGCTACACCGCACATTGTTTTTAGATGTGTGGTGGGGGAGGGAGGGAATAATTTCCTATGTGCTTAAACCATTGTTAGTCAAATTTTATGTCATTTGCAGCTGGGAGAAATCCTAATACATACAGGGCCACCCTACAGAGCCCTGGAGAGCGTTCCTTACTTTATCATTCTTTTGGCTTTTTCAGGGAGGAAAACCTAAAGGAAGGCTGCCCTGCTCACCAGTCTGTTCAGCCCCGATAGGAACAGAGGGGACCCGGCAGGGACCATGAATTGTGTTTCGGTGTCCTGGTATACATTTCAAAAGATAGTCTTGGGACCTCTTAGAATGCCTCTGATATTTTACTGTAAGATTCGTGAGACCATGTATGTTATCTGAGTCTCTGGGAATGATAAAGGTGGGATCAACTACAGTTGTTCTATCTAGAACCCCAAAGACAGACTTCTCTTGCCTTAGTCTTGAGACTGGTGGAGACACATCTTGTCTCCCCAGATTTATTCCAGGAGTACCTTTTGTGGCCTCATACCATTGGTGTGGGCAGAAATTCCACAATAGTCACACAAACAGGACTCTCTCCCTTCAGTCACACACTTCCCGATGGTTCACCTGAACGGGCACAGGAGAATGCCAGCTGGAATGCCAGAGACTGGTGGGGCCACTGGTGGGTAATTACTCTGACAGACCAAGCCCTGCCTTGTTACCTGTGAAGAAAAGAGTGGAGGGGGCCTGATGGCTTCCTGCCTGTGGGGCCACGTTAACCAGTCTTCTGAGGCCACATTCATGCCCCCTCCATTGGAAAATTCAGACCCAATGCAAATCTTAGTAAGTCCAAACTTAAGTCTATTGTTTGAGAACTGGTTTCCAGTAGGTAATTTTTAAACTGTTTCGGACTGAGGAGAAAAAGGCTGGTATTTAGTCTCTAATGCTACTTATAGAATCTTAGGCAGTGATTGTGTACCCGTCTACTTTACCTTACACTTGAAAAGGAGTAACTATCACCACCACCACTCCCCCACCCCCCGCAGACCTCTGTTAATCTACAGCACATTTTCAATCTACGCATTGATGACTAGGACGAATCTATTTCCTGGCACATTGATATAGTTATATCTCTGGCCCTTATTTTTAACCCAGCACCATTTCAGAATCAATTTCTATGGAGAGAATACCTGGACATTTAAATCCATCAAAAAGGAGTAAATGAGCATTTCACATACATCTATCAAGAAGAAATGCCCCTTCTCCCCATCATTGTGGGGCTTTGTCAGTCGCCTGTTGGATGAATGTCCACGTAAGTGTTTATTAATCACTCTCGCACTCACTGATGGGTCTGAACACTTTGCTCCTCTGCGTCTCTGACACGCACCAAGTAAGTGTGGGTTTCTTCCACCGTCTCTTGAGCACAGTTACTTACTTTGTTAAAGTTAATTTCCACTCATTTCTGGCTTTGATGGGAGATTCTTTTATCAATTCAATTCATGTGTGTTGTCTGCAATCAAAGCAATATTGTCTGCTAATGTGAGCTACATTCTGGGCTCTTCCTCTACTTTATGCTAGCGCCATCCTGGTCCTGAGCTGGAGAATTTGGGGAAGAGGCTGTCACCCAGACAGGCTGTGGTGAGTGGCAGCCACTTCCCCTCCTGAAATTCCTGGCTTATACAAATTATGAGTTGCTCTTTCTTCCCAGGGGGATTATTTTGGTTGAAAAACAGTCAGTGGAAAAAAGAAGGTAATGGGAGACATGTAATGGCAATTTTGTATTCCTGCCACTATCTACAGAATCCGGTTTTATTCTGGAATTCAACACTTTTTACACACCAGGTCCTTACAACAAACTCTCCTTTCTACACTCCTCCTCTATCCCCACAAAGCTTATTATATTCCTGACACATACTTTTGTGTATCTTTTCACACTGTCCTTTCCAGCTTCTCCCTCTCCCCCCATTCCATTCATTCCATTTGCACCCCATTAATCTAAGTCTTACCTTTCCTGAAGGCCAGGTCAAGTCTCCCCTCCTCAGAGGCATCTTCTCCCTGCCCCCAGACACCAAGTGCTCTTCTTGGAATGCTTCCAAAAATAAAACTCTCACCAAGACTGTGTGGTACACACTACCTTGTACTACGTTGTGACAGTAGCCTTGAGGAGCCCGGCAATGCAGTCAGGCAGACCTAAGTCTGAATCTGACTCAGAAACTTGGAGCTAGATGGCCCTGGGCAGTCTCTGGATCCTTGTGGAAGTTTCTCCATAAGGAAAAGGAATGAAATAATATCTATCTTATAGGGATGTTGTCAGCATTAACAGTAACTTATATAACCATCTATTGTAATTTCCAGATGATGTGGGAGTGCAATAAGTGATCACTATTGTTGTATGTCCCAAACAGATGACAAATTCTTCAGTTCAGGACCAAGACGGCATTAGAATAAAGTAGAAAAAGAACCCAGTATGTAGCTCACATTAGCAGACAATATTGCTTTCATTGCAGACAACACACATAAATTGAATTGATGTGTGGTGAATATGGTGCTTTTCTGTACTGAAGAGTATAGAAAGTTAAACTTACATGTCTCAGCTAAGGTTTAGGTTATTCATAAGGTTCCAACAATTAGATGTACTTGTTCACTATTAGAAGCATAGGTGCTGGTAGAAGGCATGAAACTCCTGGGTCATAGACAAAGGACTTAATTACTCCCAACAACACCAGTGGCCAGACTATCAGCTTTTTCTGTGCTGGTTCCTCAAACCCCAATTCCTACAGGGCAACATGAAGAGGCCCAGGTGACACCTACACACACAGTGGGTTTGGGTAAAGGAGAGGAACCCTGAGCTTAAAGAACCCACATTTTTTATAATGGACTAGAGGCCCAATGCACAAAATTCGTACAAAAGTAGGCCTTCCTCCCCCCGTGGCTGCTGGGATGGGCTTCCCTCCGGCACCTGGGACCTGGGCTTCCCTCGCAGAGGGAGGCCCCACCCGCCCACCACAGCCCGCCAGCCAGTGGCCTGGGCCTCCTTCTGCAGGGTGATCATGGGGCGATGGCCAGCCAATCACATCACACCCAACTTGGCTGGCCTGGTGCCAGTGGATGTCAGAGGGTGGTCCCGGATGGTCGTCCGGATGGCCGTTCTGCTGTTCAGCCATTTGGTTGATTTGCATATTACTCTTTTATTATATAGGATAGTAGACATGCCTGCTTTTTCATCCAAAGGGAGATCCTATCTCTATCTCCAAGGCAATTTTCTATGCAAGCATCCTTGAAAAGGTACTATAGAACAAAGCAGACAATACAGCTGCAAGTTGTGTAGACACAAGAGACCCATGGAAAATTGTCTCCCAACAAGGTCATGTTCCTTCTGTCAGCTGTTGCTTCTGGCAAGGATCATTGTGGAGATTTGGGGTTTTCTAGAGCAACATTCAAGTGTCTAGTCATTAGCCTCATAGTGTCAAAAGGAAATTATAGAAACAGCAAATCCCTAATCCCAGATCACAACTATGACTGTGATCTTTGAGCTCAGCTGTGGAACTGGCAGTCTCCTGACTCTCCTCTTTCTTAATTGTGATAGGATAGTTAGGTGTTGTTAAACTTTCTGAAGTTCCCACTCTATAGTTTGTTTCTCCATCACTTCCAAGAGTTAGTTCTGAAAACTCCAAATTTCCTGTATTAAGTTCCTCCTTCACTGTTTAACATAGTTGACGTGGTTTCTGTTTCCCATAGTGCTAATATAAGTAGAGGCTAAGCCTCATTGTTCTTCAAAGCTTGAGTGCTTTCCACTAGAAAGCTGGTAAAGGTGACGATGATGATAAAAAATTAGAGAGCAAAAAAAAAAGGTAGAGTAAAGCAGGAAAAAAAATAAGTAGGAAGGGGTGGGAATCATTATTTTTCTCCTCCTTCCCCTAACAAAATATTACATATTCTCCAAAAAGAAAGATTTTTTTGAATTTCTATGTACTCCAGTTATTGAAAGGAGAAGCATACATTCCCATTTCTAGAACTCCAGCGCCACCAATTAGAGCCCCTGTTCTGTTCTGTTTAATTTTTATTTTCCTCTAATTTCTCTGTGACACAAGTGAGTTTCTCAGCTTCTCTCATCTGAGCTGGTCACACCTTTGGCTGGATCATAGAGAAGCCTGATCTCAGTTCATAGTCGCAAAGCGGTTCTCACACCTGCCACGGCATCTCACGGGACGTGGAAAGTAAAGGAGACATTTATGCCTTTAGTCTACATCATGGTCTAGGGGTTTTGCCTGGAATGTGGGTTCTGGCTGACTGAGTCACTCCCAACAGAGAGTTTGGAACCCTCCACCTTGTCCTGCTCTCTAAAGGTGACCAGAGAGGTCATCCTCCCATCTTGAGAAGTAACTTCTGGAAGTGATTCTCTCAGAACTGCCTTCTGACTTGTCCACTCATCTGCGCTGCACTGTGCTATTCTAGAGTTCTTCTCAGGGTCTGGCAGGATTTGCCTTTCCTAAGAAATGCAGGTGGATGGGCTCTGGGACTTGTATGAGATTGTCCATATGATGTGTGCATCCAATAATAGCTAACATTGACTGAGTACTTACTGTGTGACTTACACAGTACTAACGACTCCAGAATTCTCAAGCCATTTCAATTCTAAGAACTAGGCATTATCATGCTTCATATTTTACAGATGTGGCAACTGAGGCTTAGAGAATTAAACAATGTACCAAGATCATAGCCAGGGTATGTTCAGAGGTCTTTCTCTTTTTTCTTTCTTTTTTTATTTTTATTGTCTAAAGTTTTGCATATGTCTCCTTTTTCCCCAATTGACCACCCCACCCCCCCGAGGTCTTTCTCTTTTTTTTCAAAATAATGTTTTTATTGATTTTTAGTGAGGGAGTAAGGGAGAGAGAAAGAGAAATATCGATGTGGGAGAGAAACATTAATCGGCTGACTCCTGCATGCCCCCTATTGGAAACTAAGCCCACAACCCAGGCATGTGTCCTGACCAGGAATCAAACCAACAACCACCTGAGTCACACAGGCCCTGTCAGAGGCCTTTCTCTTAACAACTATGTTATCCTACTCAAATAAATATTTGTTCAATGGATTAGAACAAAAGTGACAGAAATTGCTGATTTCCCCATTATCCACGCTTCCCTTCATCTTAGTGATAATTATCCCAACTGTCATTCAAGGTTTTAGCTGAGCCTCTTCCAACTTGGCCAGTTATTTCTCTACTAGAGGCCTGGTAGGATCGGGCCTAAATGGGCAGTTGGACATCTCTCTCACAATCCAGGACTGCTGGCTCCCAACTGCTCACCTGCCTGCCTTTCTGATTGCCCCTAACCGCTTCTGCCTGCCAACCTGATCACCCCCTAACCACTCCCTTGCCAATCTGATTGATGCCTACCTGCTCCCCTGCCAGCCTGTTTGCCCCTAACTGCCCTCCCCTGCAGGCCTGGAAACCCTAACTGCCCTCGCCTGCAGGCGTGGCGCCCCCCAACTGCTCTCCCCAGCAGGTCTGTGTCCCCCCCAACTGCCCTTCCCTGCAGGCCCAGTCTCCCCCAACTGCCCTCCCTTGCAGGCCTGGTCCCTCCCAACTGCCCTCCCCTGCTGGCCATCTTGTGGCTGCCATCTTGTGTCCACATGGGGACAGCCATCTTTGACCACATGGAGGCAGCCATCTTGTGTGTTGGAGTGACAGTCAATTTGCATAATACTCGTTTTTTAGATAAGATAGAGGCCTGGTGCATGGGTGGGGGCCAGCTGGTTTGCCCTGAAGGGTGTCCCAGATCAGAGTGGGGGTTCCCTTGGGCATGGGGTGGCCTGGGTGATGGGCCTGTGGTGGTTTGCAGGCCGGCCACACCCTCTGGCGATGCAAGTGGAGGCCCTGGTATCTGGGATTTATTTATCTTCTATAATTGAAACTTTGTTGCCTGGAGCGGAGCCAAGCCTCCTGCTGGCTCCATGGCTGCAGCCATTTTTGTTGGGATTTATTTATCTTCTATAATTGAAACTTTGTAGCCTTGAGTGGAGGCCAAGGCAGGCCAGGGCTGCGGGAGCTTGGCTTCGTCCATCACCGGGGGCAACTCAAGCCTCCTGCTCTCTCCAGCTCCGTGGCTGCCACCATTTTTGTTGGGATTTATTTATCTTCTATAATTGAAACTTTGGAGCCTTGAGTGGAGGCCTGGGACTGCCAGGGTGTGTGGAAAGCTTGGCTTCCTCCATTGCCAGGGAAATGCAAGCCTCCTGCTCCCTCTGTGGCTACAGCCATCTTGGTTGGGTTAATTTGCATACTCATTCCTGATTGGGTGGTGGGCATGGCTTGTGCGTGTAGCAGAGTGATGGTTAATTTGCATATTACTCTTTTATTAGATAGGATGCCTCAATTTCCACATATGTGAAATAAAAATAAGAATAGTACCTATCTCATATGCTTCTCAAGTATACAAACTTTCAGTAAAATATATTACTAACCAAAAACTGTCCCCAATAATAATATCTGACCAACAAAATACATACTTTTAATTCCTAATTTGTAGCTCATTTTATTGATCATGAGGATTAAATAAGTTTGTACATCTACTTGGCACATAATAAGTATTAAATTCTGACCAATTAATTTAATGAAACCAAATACTATTTTGTAAGTCTCTCTTAGCAAAGAATTGAGAAATACCAGAAAAATATCCACCCTTTAGACTCTCTGTCATAAAACAGAATTACAACATATTTTAACAATAAAGTGAACTACTGGTTAAGAATATAAAATTTTATTAGTCAGGTGTTATGGTTTGAGATAGTTTTTGGTTAATAATCTATTTGACTTGATTTTTAAATATTTTAGAAATACATCCTCTCACAAACTAACTGCCACCTAAAGAAATATTCACAGGGGAAGCATCTGTTTCCATCACCATCTTCCTAAAGTGCTCCTGAAAAACAGATCAACAGACCAGCCCCTCCCTCTGAAAGAAGCCAGCTTGATGAAGCTACTTAGGCCTGCTAGTGCTAAGTGTGGTGTAAAAAAAAAAATTTACATCTATAATAGAATCAAGAAAGACATTAGGCAGTTGGTATGGATAATTTTAGAACCTGCCCCATTAATGATGTCTGAGATTGGGATGGGGATGAGTAAGGAAGTGTCTGTACCCTAAACAGAGACTATTTGCATTATAAATTAGTGCCACTGCCAGAGTGTGATGCTAGAGTGAAGTTCCTGCAAGGTCAGGAGACTTATCAAGAGGGCCTAAGTTAGAGAGACCTATCAGGTTGTTTCAAATTTATGCTTTGAAACTTAATGAGTAATGAAAGCTTGGAAAAGTGTTTGTGTCTGCTGTACAAACTAGACAAGACAGGAGTGATATGAGAAGGGTGGTATGTCCAAGATAGAGTCAGCTAAACTTAGCTTTCAGTTTTTAGCTGGTAAGAACTGTCCTGTGGTATTAGCTTTTACTTCATAACTAGAGAAGTAAAAGAAAGTAACTTTTCTCAGGGATTCAGTTTACTCACTAACTCTGCATCATTAACTGGAAATAGGACTTCTCTCAGAGGCACAAGGCCTACTCAGAGAAGATCCACTAATAAATCATTCTCCATGCATTCTAACTGTTCAATTTTTTTTCCCCTTTTTACAAGGGTCTGCTTTTGTTGTACCTATCCTGGTACTCCAAAATGACAGAGATTTGTGCAGTTAAAACTACTCAAGTAATGATGACAGATGTAATGTTCTTTGTGGGAATTAAGAACTAGGGTTCTTAAGGATGAGGAACACCAGCCAAGTAGTGCGAATATTACCCTTTGGAAAAATACATGACTACAAGATAACATGGCCCCAGAAGAATCCATTGGTACTTCATTGGCTTTTCTATGCCAACTAGGGCAGAAATATTCAGCTCCCCACCAGGGTTAAGGGCATCACTAAGAAAATCCCAGTGCAGCTCCTGCAAGAACCAAGGTCTCTTGGCAGTAGCCTTCCCTGGGAATCCCTCCCAGCCATCATTAATCACCTGCTCATTATGGCTCTGAGAAATTGCTAACCCAAGTGCTTTGCTGAACAAAACTGGAACTTGGCTGTGTTAGTTGGGGGTCATGGTGGGGGTGATGGTCACAGAATCCCTAGGACTTTTTAACCAGTCTGCTCTGCTCTGTATGACATACCACAGAATTTCAGCCTTCAGCCTTAAACAAGTCCTCTGCCTTTTCTCTTCCAGCAGCTTGTCTTTGCTTTCTTGAGTGTTTTTGAGTCAAAGGCTTTCAGAGAATGGGAGGTTGGAGGAGGGGATGTGTCCTGGGTCTGCTCTGGTAAAAATAGGAAAGGAGGAGTGTGTATGGAGAAGAATGAACATCCAAAGACATCTCACCATCCATGGATTTATTGTTTTATGCTGCTACCTGGCTGATCTTGAGCTGTAGGCTCTTGCTGAGAAAGAGAGACAAGACATGGATCATTTACACTAAGAGGTCTCAAAACCAAGTTTTCTGATGGGAATCTCACCAGAGACCATAGGCAATAAAGTTCAGCCTCATGCCTCAAGAGTCACTGTCATCCACAGCGGGGAAAGGGGACTAATTCAATGGAAAGCTACTTGAGCTGAGACTGATTATGTCTGTTTCAAGTCCATCATGTTTTCTTCTTCTTTAAATTTATAAACACTTCCTAATGAAATCCTTAGTAAATGCTCTATACTCATTTTTAAGGTCTCTAAGTAGGAAATCACCGTCATCCCCCCAGAAATCATTTTTGCTTCCAGGGATGTCAAGATGGAAGAGAAAAAGAGAAGGTTTGGTGTGAATTACTTGGGCTGGACAACACTTGCAAAGAGAAGGCCTCACCAACATTTCTGCATCCTGTCATCTAGGAAAGAAAACATAGCTTACATTTACTAAGGGCACTCTCTGTCTTGGACAGTATGCTTAGGTTGGGGCTTTATGAATGCACAAGGAATAAACCGCGGTCCCGGAGTGAGCTGGGGAAGGAGGCTGTATATTTACCCCAGGCTGAGCACATGGCTGAGGAGAAAACTCTCTGGAAAGGAAGTACACGATGGGTGTCATTGTGGGTGCCAGCTTACAGAATGGCCTGTGGGCACTTGTAAGGCAGCCCATAAAGAACTTCCAGGAAACCATGGTAAAGGGAGGCATTTTACAACTGAGGCCAGAAGTCCTGCAGAGTTCAAATAGAAACTCTAGGTTGTTGATATTTATTGCCTTCACCTCCATGCATTGACTAGAAAACCTGGTGACTTTCAGGTTACAGGTACATCATCTTTAATCTTTACAAGGAAGGTGAGGTATTATTCCAATTTGACTCTAAGAAAACTGTAGCAAACCCAGCACAAGTAGCAGCCATCTGCAGATTGCTTTGTAGCTCATGCTGGGAGGCCCCAGGCAGGGCACAGGTGACAACTGACCTTGGCCTGCACCTCCCAGGATCCCCCTGGAGCCAGCACACCTGGTAGACAGCTTTAGACCACCCAACCACCTCCACAAGTGACACACTCAAGGGGTGGTTTCAGCAGACACCAGAATCCCTCTGAAGTAAGTCCTGCTCTGTAGGGTCAGCCCCAGCACAGCAGATATTCCACAGTATTTATGGCCAGTCCTTATAGCTGATTGGCCTGGGGGTAAATTCTTTCTATGGATGTGCCAACAGCAATAGAGGCTTAACTACAAAAGGAGGGTGCACACAACCCACTCAGGGGGTGCACTTGTAGTGCTCAGTTCAGGTGAGTAGGGAGGCTGCTCCATTGTGCCCTATAGGACACACACTACATAAGGTCATTCTGCCAAGACTAGGAGATATAGAAGCTCTGTCTAATACATAGAAACAAACATAGGGAGGTAGCCAAAATGAGGAAACAAAGAAACATGTCCCCAGTGAAAGAACAGGAGACATCTCTAGAAAAAGAACTAAATAAAATGGAGACAAGCAATATACCAGATGCAGAGTTCAAAACACTGGTTATAAGGGTGTCAATGAACTTAGGAAAGAGTAGAGGAAGTTAGTAAGAACCTCAACAAAGAGGCAGGAAACATAAAAAGAACCAGTCAGAAATGAAGGATACACTAACTGAAATGAAGAATACATTACAGGGAATCAACAGTAGAGTAAATGGAGTAGAGGATCAGTCCAGAGATTTGGAAGATAAGAAAACAGAAAATGCACAATCAGAACAGCAAAAAGAAAAAGAATCCAAAAAGTGAGGATAGTGTAAAGAGCTTCTGGGACAACTTCATGCATACCAACGTTCTTATCACAGAGCTGCCAGAAGGAGGAGAGAGAGCAAAGAATGAAAAAAATCTATTTGCAAAATTAATAACAAAAAACTTTCCTAACCTGGTGAAGGAACTAGACATACAAGTCCAGGAAGCACAGAAAGTCCCAAACAAGATGAAACCAAACAGACCCACACCAAGACACATCATAATTAAAATGCCAAAGGCCAAAGACCAAGAGAGAATATTAAAAGCAGCAAGAGAAAAACAGTTAGTTACCTACAAGGGAGCCCCCATAAGACTGTCAGCTGATTTTTCAACAGAAAGGCCAGAAGGAAGTGGCAAGAAATATTCAAAGTGATGAAAAGCAAGGACCTACAACTAAGATTACTCTACCCAGCAAAGCTATCATTTAGAATCAAAGGAGAAATAAAGAGCTTCCTAGATAAGAAAAAGATAAAGGAGATCGTCACCACCAAACTAATAATATAAGAAATGTTAAAGGGACTACGAGAAGGAAGAGGAGGAGGAGGAGGAGGAGAAGAAGAAGAAGAATTATTTAAAATCTATATATACATAAAAGCCAAGCCACCAGAATGACTGAAATGACCACTTGCTATGACATGCACTGTGGTGGCCAACCAGCCCAATCGGAGCCCCAATCTGCTTCCCCAAACTCCTGCTGCCCCTCCCCCTGGACAGCCCCACACCTGATTAGCCTCCCCAACCCAATCAGGGGTGAGACCAGCCAGCCAACCTCCCATGTCCCCTCCCCCCCCCCCCACCAGCCAGGCCCTGATTGGCCCCCATCGGGGCAGGTGGCCGAACTCCACCCATGCACGAATTCATGCACCAGGCCTCTAGTATGAATAATAAATGGCAATAAATATATGTCTATCAACAATTACTTTAAATGCAAATGGATTAAATGCTCCAATAAAAAGACATACAATGGCTGAACAGATAACAAGCAAGACTCTTACATATGCTATCTACAAGAGACTCACGTCAGACTTAAAGACACACAAAGACTAAAAGTAAAGGGATGTGAAAATATATTTCATGAAAATAAAACAAAACAAAAAAAGCTGGGGTAGAAATATTTATACCAGACAAAATTAATTTTAAAACAAAGGCTATAACAAGAGACAAAGAAGGACCCAGAAATTCCACTTCTGGGTATTTATAAAAGAAAAAAAAAAACACAACCAAAAAACAAAAAACCAACAAAAAAACCCAAACACTAAATTGAAAAGACATATACATCCATATACTCATTGCAGCATTATTCACAATAGCCAAGATAAGGAAGTAACTAAGTATCCATCAATAGAGAAATGAATAAAGAAACAGTAGTGTGTGTGTGTGTGTGTGTGTGTGTGTGTGTGTGTATATGGAATATGATCCAGCCATAAAAAATAATGAAATCTTGCCATCTGCAATAACATGGATGGGCCTAGAAGTTATTGAACTAAGTGAAATAAGTTAGACAGATAAATACAAATGCCAAATGATTTCACTTATATGTGGAATTTAAAAAACAAAGTAAATGAACAAGCAGAACAGAAACAGGCTCATAGATATAGAGAACATTTGACAGCTGCCCGATGGAAGGGGCAGTGGGGGAATGGGTGAAAAGGGAAAAGGGATTAAAAAGTATAAATTGGTAGTCATGGGGATGTGAAGAATGGCATAAAGAATATAGTCAATAATATTGTAATAACTATATGGTGTCAGGTGGGTACTAGATTTATCAGGTTGATAGCTTCATACATTGTATAAATGTCTAGTCACTATGTTGTAGACCTAAAACTAATATAATATTGTATGTTAACTGTAATTGAAAAATTAAAAATTATTTAAAAGGAAAAGAAAAAGAAAGCATTTGGAATCCTGAGATGCTCATCCAGATGCAGCTGTGATGCACTGACTAGATGAGAAGAAAGGACAGCTCTTTACAGCCATTAGCCCTAACATTAAACATTTACTAAATATATGTCATGTGCCAAACACTGTGAGAAAGGTTGGTGAAACCAAAATGTATGTCTTAATCCTTGCCCTTAAGGGTTGGAATCTAATTGGGAAAGAACAATAGGCTATCCCAACAGCTATGGCATGTTTACCATTGATTCCATCATTTGATGTGATTCCAATTATCTGGAAGAATCACAGGTTGGGGACCATATTAGTTATGATAAGATACAGCTGCATGTCATAGAATATCCAAACAATAATAATAAAGGTAAGTATTTTTCTTCCACTCGCATAAAATACTAGGCAGCTCCTTGATTTAAGTGGCCCTGGTTCTTTTCTTCTTTCTGCTCCACTCTTTCCATATGAAGCTTTTATCTTAAGTACTTTCTAGTGGTCCAAGAACAAAATGTTGAAATTGCTTCTCTGACTTGTAAGGAGCCCTCCACTCACCTCTTTAAATATGGGTATTCCTATGAATACCCAAGTTCATCCATCCTAAGACTAAAGCTATCATTTTTGTACACATAGATTCCAAATCTCTTACTCCATCTCTAATCACATCCAAATTTGACATAATGTCACACCTTCACAAGCAGAAGTGGGCTCTGCTTTTGAGTGCATTCTCTGCCTTCAGTACACCAAGCACCAATTCCCTCAAATTACCAATGTGTTTCACTCCCTCTCTTTCACACACACACACACACACACACACACACACACACACACACACACACACCTAATTGGTCATACTCATCCCCCCTTCAGATTCTCTCAAATACTTCCTTCTTCTGATTCTCCTGCCCCACCCCAGCTCAGATGGTCATTATCCATCACTTGAACTATACAAGCGTTCTTGCTTGTCTCTACATTTGTTCATTCAATAGTTCAATAAACATTCATTTACAAGCTATGTTGAACCCTGCTCTGGTCTCTCTCTGTCCTGCCAGCAGAACCTTCTACTGCTTCCAATTATGTTTCTGAATTTCACAATTCTATTCAGAATTCTTTGAATCTGACCTGTTCCTTTCCTTGCTTTAAAATCTCTGAAGAGGATCAAGTACAAATCTGTTAGCATGGCTCCTCATGTCTGGACCTCCACTTCCCGCTCACACTCCCATCTAGGCATCTCTTTCACCCCCACTGCAGGCACCCTCCACTCCCAGATCTTAGAGGGAGGTCTTGACAGCAGACACAGAGAGAACTCTTTCACACTTTGGGACAAAGTCTATGGGCTTTTTACCAAGTCTCTTTGCTATTATTGAATTAAGTAATAGTTAGAACCATTATACAAAAACTTAAAAGCAAACAATACTTTTTAATATGATGCTTTTAAAGAGCCACTTTTTAAGGAGTGGCTTCCAGATGCATTCCTCATTTCCTGGCAAACCAGGTACCCTCTTACCTCTCTACTCAGTTGAACAACTACTCTCTCCTGGGGTGGGGTGGGGGGTTGTCTGAGTCACCACTGGCCTGGTCACCATTGACAAGGGGCTCAAGAGCAGGGCCCCTTCTGCTTGGGAGGGGGGTGACATTATGTCATATTTGGATGTGTCTTTTTTAACCCTTAACCTTAGAGCCTTCTGCTGATGTCCCATAATGAGAAGTTTGATTTGAAAGTGGGGATTAGAGATGAAGAGAGAGATTTGGAATTTATGTGTATATAATTATGTGTACATAATCCCCACTCCAATGCCTTCAATCAGAAAGAGCAGAAATATCATTGATAATTCAAGGACATATGTCCCATCTCTTCATTTCCTAATCAATCTTCTGCTGTACACCATGAACAGACCTAGATAACAGCCCTTAGCCTTGAGCTGCCAGTGGGTTCATCCAACTCCTGCAGAATGGGACACTGGGCCCTGGCTGGTTTGGCTCAGTGGATAGAGCATTAGCCTGTGGACTGAAAAGTCACAGGTTCAATTCCAGTCAGGGCACATGCCTGGTTGTGGGCTCAATCCCCTGTAGGGGGGTGTGCAGGAGGCAGCCAATCAATGATTCTCTCTCATCATTGATGTTTCTATCTCTCTCCCTCTCCCTTCCTCTCTGAAATCAACAAAAATACAATAATTTTTTAAAAAAGAATGGGACACTGGAACTGCCTTGAACTGGACCATCTATCCTCATGAGGGAACCTATTCTCTCTACCAACAGGAAAGGGGGCAGGATGAAGAGAGAAGAAAAGACTGGGGCCAGAGGAATTATTCCATGTTGAACACTCCCTGTAGAGGCCTGGGTACCTACAGCTCTGCCATTCACTCAACACACTTGTTGAGCTCCTGTGATGATTCAGTCACTGGAAAGGGTATAGTGACTCGGAGAGAGACCAACAGTCCCTGCAGGTCAGTCACCCTACGCATGCTCCTACGTGTCTAGTTGTATTAAAGAGGCAAACTGGGAAATCCTCTTACCCAGGCTGCCTCCTGAGTCAGGCATCTTATCCGGCAGAGATACACTGAACACTGCTATGCGCCGGAATTGTTCTGAGTCAGGGTACAGTAATGCACAAGATAGACAAAGATGCTGGCCCTCAATGGGGCATATATGTCAGTGTGTGTAGAGGTGTGTGGGGTGGGGGTCAGAAACAAAAAAATAAATACGTAAAAGACACGGAAATTACAAGGTATTGATACAGCAAGGAACCAGACTGGGGAGTGTGAGGGGAAAGGAGTGATGTTTTTAAACGGGGTCGTTGGCCTCCCTGAGAAGAAAAGACATTTGGAGAAACATGTGCAGGAAGTCAGGGAACAAGGACACACACCTCCTCCCCCCCCCCCCATTTGTGCAGTTTTTGCTGCAAATGTCTGAGCTACATTTCCAAAAGGAAAATGGCGTGTTCTCTCTACCGACAGGAAACGGGCAGTATGAAAAGAGAAGAAAAGACCGGGACAAGAGAAATTATTCCATGTTGAACACTCCCTGATGGACACTTGAAAACCAGCTCTGAGAGCAGAGCTGGGCCCACCAGGCAGAGGGGTTCCCGGGGCCCCTCTCCCGGGCTGTCAGGCTAATCCCGCCGCCTCCCCCCACCCCTCTCTAGGGGGCTTTGCTCTGGCGACTGTAAGCAAACCGCGCCGAAACCCGCCGGGAGGAGCTTTGCGCCGGACACCAGTTCAGCCTCCCTAGGGCACCCGGGCCCACCCCCCCCCCACCCCCGCCCCGACTCAGAGAGCAGCGCCAAAAACCGGGCGGGGGCCTCGGAGCCCAGGGCTGGTCGCCCGGACGGCTGAGCGCTCTCCTCTCGCCGGGCGGCGCCCGATCCCGGACCTGCCGAGCTGGCCTTCTGGGCGGGCACAGAACTAAACTCTGACATCGCCCGAGGCCGGGGCGCACCCTGCAGCCCGGGACCCGCCAGCCCGGAGCCCCCTTGGAGCCGCAGCCCGGCTTGGAACCCGCGGATGAGGCGGGTCCCTCCGAGGCCCCCGGCCGCACGCCCCGCGGCCCTCTCGCAGGCGCCGTCCGCTGGGCCCGGGCCTCTCCCGCGCCGAGTTGCCCAACAAACCATTTAAACATTTCAGCCCAAACCGATCCGTTGTGGGCCGCACATTTAAAAGTGTTCTCCGCTTTGAAGTTTTTGTCTAATGGCTCTAAACTGAAAGAAAATGTTTTCCTATTACTTAATTCAATCATAGCGAAGAAACTTGGTAAAAAGCCCACGGATTTTGCCCCAAAGTGTGACAGAGTTCTCTTTGTGTGCGCTTATCCTCCGCTGTCACACACTTTAATTCGCTTCTCTTTATCTGGCATTCAAAACTTTCTTCAATGACATTCAATAAGGTCCTGAGGCTGGAGGGGGAGAAAAAAAAAACCTGGTTATTCCGCCCCCCACCCCCCATATTCTTTGGCCTTGCTCGCTTTCAGGGGCTCTTAACCCTTTCTTCCCCGGGCGCGGGCGGCGGCTCCCCGGAGAACCGGGCTCCTGACTCGGGGTGCAGCGGGGGTCCCTCTCACTCCTCGGGGGCCGCCCGCACCCCACGCCTCTTCAGTCCGCCTCTGCCCAGCCAGGAGGCCTCCCCGGCCCGTCCACTCTCTCGGCTCCTCAGCCTCAGGGGCCCCGACCAGCCCAAATCCCCCCGGAGCAATTAGAACCGGCACGGGGCTTCAGGGTGCACTCGGCCTGGTTTACAAGCACCACCCTGAAGCGTGGAGAGACAATGGCGTTGGGGCAACAGTGACCTCCGCGCCCGACCCCTCTCCACACCCCCCCCCCCAAAAAAAAGAGAAGCTTTGCTCCCTTACTCATCCTGCTAGGTGACAAGTCATTTTCCCCACTGCCCTTCTCCCTTTCTAGAGTCAGTTATTTCCTCGCAAACCCACTGCTTTTTAATCAGTTATAGTTTGCTGCTGTGGTTATTGAAAGGTTTCATCGGTGATGAGATTCCATGTGCACGCCTTGGTTCCGGGCTGTCTCCTTCCCTTGCGCGGATTCCCTCTCCGTTTCTCACAATTCTATTCAGGGAGCAGGTGACGGCAGCGACTTGGTTTCCAATAAAATCGAAAGTAAACGTCTTCCGTGGAAAGCCCTGGCTGTAAATTCGAAATATTTATGCTAATTTCCCATTGTATGGAAAAGGCTCCTGCTCAAAGCTTTGAGCCCGCTGATGACTTAAAAAGCTGAAGCTGTGTACACAGAGCTAAGCGTTTGAAGTTGTTTAACCATTGTGTGACCAGAAATGAGAGTGACGCGGCAGGAGAAAGTCTGGGGGAGAGGGGAGCTCGGTGGGGGTGGGCCAGGGCAGCAGAAGCTGAAACCACAACTGCCCCTCGCGCCGCCCCTGCCAGCGCACCCAGGAGTCCGTGGAGTGTGCAGGAGTGGGGAGGGCGCCAGCCGAAAGTCTACACTGGCCACATTGTGGGGGGGGGGAAGGGGGTGAGCGGGTGAGCGGGGGGCCTGCAAGATCTCCATTCGCGGTCTAGGCTCTGATTTCCCATCTCTTGTCTCTGGCCACTGACTCTCAGCGGTTGATTTCCTCTTTACATCCACGGCCCTGGCCCTGACGAAAGTGCTGGTGGACAAGCATCTACCGAACAAAGACTGGGCGTTATAGACAGCATCAAAATTAGAGAAAAGTGGGACAGCGGTGGGGCTAGTGCTAGGGAAGGAATACCGAGCCCTTCTCCTTTCGCCCAGCGGCCCCTGCAAGGAGCCCGGGCCCTCCTGCTTCCAGACTCAGGGAGAGGGAAGGAGATTCCACAGGTGGAAATCGGAGGCCGGCTGTAGGGATGCCTTCAGGGTTCACAGCGCTGAATTGAGCGCACTGAGTGGAGGCAACGTGATTTTGGGGGTCCGGGTGAGATGTGAGAAGGAAAGTGATGGAGGCCAAGTGCGCACAGAAGATAGGGGTGAGCGCCCATGGAGATCTGTGGAAGCAAGGCAGCTGGGGGGAAGCGTGCACAACCAATAAGATAAACGGGCCGATCGCCAATACAAAGCCAAAGGGGAGTAAGGAATAAAGAGGGAAAAAAGAATATTAAATCGCAGGAGAATGAGAAAATAAACCTGCAAAAGGGAGAGGAGGGGGCGAGGGCGCCTGTTGCGGCGTGGGTGGGGTTGACAAGAATAGAGTACATTATGCAGTTCATTTAGTTAACAAGTGAAATAATGAGGAAGCGTGCAGAGTGAATGCCAAGAGAAAAGGCACAAAAACCCTATTGAGAGGCCCGGGCCGCTCCTGGCGTAGCCCATCACATGGCAATAGTCCTATTTAAGCAACGCCGCCGGCGCCTTTCAGCACCACTAGCTCTGGCCAGCACCCCGCGCTCTTTGGGCGGCGCCCACTGCTGCAGGGGAGGCGGCTTCAGCCTCGGCTTCAGAGGCGCCTTCAGCCTCCGGGGAAGAGGCAGGTGCACGCTGCCGTCGCTCGTGGAAGCGCGTGGAGAGCCCCAAGGTGAGCAGGGCGCCGAGAGCGAGCTGGTGGCGGGGCTACAGCGCACGAGGGCCATGCCGCGCTCCTTCCTGGTGGACTCGCTGGTACTGCGCGAGGCGGCGGAGAAGAAGGCGCCCGAGGGCAGCCCGCCGCCGCTCTTCCCCTACGCGGTGCCTCCGCCTCACGCACTGCACGGCTTCTCGTCCGGCGCCTGCCACGCGCGCAAGGCCGGGCTGCTGTGTGTGTGCCCGCTCTGCGTCACCGCCTCGCAGCTGCACGGGCCCCCCGGGCCGCCCACGCTGCCTCTGCTCAAGGCGTCCTTCCCGCCTTTCGGCTCGCAGTACTGCCATGCACCCCTGGGCCGCCAGCACTCAGCCGTGTCGCCCGGGGTGGCTCACGGCTCGGCCGCCGCCGCCGCCGCCGCCGCCGCGCTCTACCAGACCTCCTATCCGCTGCCCGACCCCAGGCAGTTCCACTGCATCTCCGTGGGTAAGCCGCGCGGGGCACAGAGCATAGGTGGCCCCATGAAAGTTGACGAGTCAGATGGGGAATGATGAAACCTGGGCATTCTGGGGACAGGAGAGTCGTGTCGGGGCCCTGAGGGGGACACTCGGGGTGGTGTTGGATGGAGGACTAGAACAGGAAGCCGGAGGGAGGTTGAAAGCAGAAGGCCCGGGTCTTGGAGGGGGAGCCCAGGAAGGAGTGAGGATTGGGGTTCAGGGCACTCCATAAAGGAGTACCAGGGCCGAGAGACTCCGGGAGGATCGGGGTCCCATGACTTGACCAGGAGAGATCCGCGGTCATGCTGCTGTGCCTTCCGTTAGGGGCAAAGAGGTGGGTGAAAGACCAAAGTCCTGGGATCCTAAAGACCGCCTGACAAGATCGGGCTCACAGCGCAGGGTCTGATCGCTTCCCTCTCTCACCCCACTCCCCCAGACAGCAGCTCAAACCAGCTGCCCAGCAGCAAGAGGATGCGCACCGCCTTTACCAGCACGCAGCTGCTGGAGCTGGAGCGTGAGTTCGCCTCTAACATGTATCTGTCCCGCCTGCGCCGCATTGAGATCGCGACCTACCTGAATCTGTCTGAGAAGCAGGTGAAGATCTGGTTTCAGAATCGCAGGGTGAAGCACAAGAAGGAGGGCAAAGGCAGCAACCACCGCGGCGGTGGCGGGAACGCGGGTGCCGGCGGGGGCGCACCGCAGGGCTGCAAGTGCGCGTCACTGTCCTCAGCCAAGTGCTCGGAGGACGATGAAGAATTGCCCATGTCTCCGTCTTCTTCGGGGAAAGACGACCGGGATCTTACGGTCACTCCCTAGACGTACGACTCCCCAGGTCTCCCACCCCAGGCCCTTCCTTCGTAAGCCTCCAAGACTGATCCTGGGACTCCGCGGCCAAACGGCGACCGCGCACAAATTTGGCAACGCTTTGCGGAGGCCCCCCGGCCCTGAGAGCTTGGCAGAGATCTGACTCTGGTATCCCCATCGCAGGGCCCGTGGCCCTGCAGAATGGACTCCAAGCTGTGAACACTGCAAGAGCTCGAGTCCTTCTCAACCACGCGGCATAGCGGCCTCCGCAGGCACGCAGCCTGGCCCAGAGCCTTGCTGGCCTTCAGCACCTCCTGGCCTGCCCTCTCTGAATTGGTTCCTCTACTCTCCCCCACCCTGGCTCAAGCTCAGCCTTTCACCCCTAGGATGTCTGTTCTCTTCCTTCCTTCCTTCCTTCCTTCCTTCCTTCCTTCCTTCCCTATCTTCCTTCCTTCCTTCCTTCCTTTCTTTTTCCTTCCTTCCTTCCTTCCTTCCTTCCTTCCTTCCTTCCTTCCTTCCTTCCTTCCTTCCTTTTTTTCTTTCTCTTCTTTCTTTCTCTCCCTCCCCACCTCCTTCCTGTGGTCGTTTATCCAACCCCACACACATTTATGAATCCCTGCTTTTTCCTTTTCCTTTCTCTCCCCCTCCTCGAGGGGCCTCGGAGCCTCCTCCAAGTTCATCCAGCCCTCTTCTCCTTCAACCAGTCCTTGCTGTCCCCCCAGCTCCTCTTCCAGAAGAGAAATGTCGCCCTCGATATTCTGGTCGGGAAAACCCAATTAATTTTGTTTTGGAGGGGCTCTGCCTCCCCCCCTGAGGCTCTGGCTCTCCTCCTGTGAAGACCCCTCTTACCCTAGACCCCAGACCCCGCCCCGCCCCGCCCAGGCCTAGCTGTGTAACGGTACCGTCTCTGTAATACCAGAAGATATTTATTTATTTATTTCTGTAAAAAAATTAAAATAAACTTTTTTTTTCTTAGAAATCCACGAGGCTCTGGATCCCGAGGCCTCCACAGTGGACTGGACGGGCTCTGGCCTGGGTTAGGGTTCCCCCCTAGGGCGAGGCAGGGAGGGGGTGGCAGGTGCGCGCTCTGCTCTGCATCTCTGCCCGCTCTGCCCTGCAGAGACTCCAGCTGGCGCGTGCGCTCCCTGGTCTCCATCCAGCTCCGAGGGGCCTGGCTCACAGGCACCCCGAGGGCAGAGAGCTGAACTCCCAGGGAAGGAGGGGTCCCTCCCCGCGTTGTGCCTCAGAACTTAACACCTGTAACTCCCCCTCCGCCTACCACCCGTCCCCACCCCCAGCCCTCTGGGTTTGGCTGTCCCGACCTCCATCCCAAGGGCAGAGATCACCGCTCAGCGGCTCCAGAACTCTGTCCCTCGCAGATTCCCTGCGGGATGGCGCATCTGCGGGATGGCGCGGCCTTCTCTGGGGAAGGCCCCTCACTTTGCTTTGAGACAAATTCCTTTAGCGGACCTAGCGGGCCCGATTCTGAGAACTCACAGCGACCCTGCGCCTGAATCCCCCAGAAGGGCCCTGGGAGCCGGAGCCTGGCTCCGGAACCTGCCGTTCTCACGGACTCCTGTTACCATCCCACAGTCCCTGCAGCTTAGAATCCATCCCCCGGCCCTCCTTACGCAGAGGGGGGTGCGGGGGGGGGGTCGGGGGGCACGGCATCACCGGGGCTAGTAGAAATAGGAGGTGCGGAGCTGGGGGTGCTTCTCAGCGACAGGAAACGCTCGGATCATTGGATGTGGGAAGCAGCGCGTCTGTGTTCTCACGCGTCCCCGGGCCTCCCATTCCGAGTCCGGAGACCGGGAGCACTTCTTTTCCTCCCAGAAACCCCACCCACCCGCACACACACCCTGGGGAGCGGATTCCACGCCTTTCTCCGGGGAAAGGAGCTCCATTTGGATTTGCTCAGCACAAGTTGGGTTCATTTCTAAAACCTTCGGTCTCCTTCCCATCAAGCTCAGGGCGGGGTGCTCTTCCCAGCTCCCAGGAATGAAGGTAGGAAGCACCCGGCTCCCCACTGAGAGGTCACTCCGGCTTCTTCCTAGAGCAAGGCGTCTGGGCTGTGCGCAAGACAGACGATAATCCGTCCCGCCTCCCTCTCGGTACCCTCCCCCCATCTCCAGCAGTCTGAACCCCGGTCTCCCCGCGGACCAGTTCTCCTCGGCCCTCCCAACTCAAGGGAAGCCCGGGTGCTTGAAGGCATAGAATCCCAACTAGTTTGTTATCAGTGATTCTGACCCTTCCTCAATTCTGTGTCGCTGGCACGCGGCTCTACCAGCCAGCCCTTCGATGAGCGGTAAGTGAAGTTTCGCATCCGTTAGCTTCAGACCCACCAATCTGCCTGTGGCCCGCGGGGCGGCAAGGCTCCCAGGGACCCGAGGGCTCGTTCTGAGCCCGCTCCTTCCCTGGATTACGGAGGCGGGTGGCCACATGCCCCGGGGGCAGGCCTCTCCCGCTGCCTGCTGCCAGTGCGGGGGACAGACCAGAAAGGCAGCTGGGAGGTGGGCCTGCCAGGAAGCTGGGGGGTGGGGGGGCGTGTTGAGGATGGAGAGATGAAAACGGAACTTGGAGTGATGTGAAGAGGCTGAACCTCCACCGAAAGCGTACCCCGCTCCCAATTCTCCAGTTTTGCCACCCCGTGCAGACACCTCCTGCTCCCAGAAGAAGCCGCAGATCCGCTGCTGCGCGCCGGTCCACGCGGGTCCAGTTCTCCCAAGAGCGCGCCTCTCCCTCTCAGCTTTCTCTACCCACGTTTTCATTTCCCCATCCCGCTCCCAGACCAGCCTTTTCGCTCCTGGTGGGCTGCCCGGCAAAGTGGGAGAAAACGCAGCCTCCAGCGGTTAACAAGGTGGTGACCAGAGCGCGGCAGTGGGAGCGGAGCACAGCGGCTGCTGCGTGCAGGGCTCTCCATCCAGCCTCAGCCTGGAGGGGCGGCGACGTGCTTTTGGGTCCCAACACGCTTTGGCTCAAACAGTCCTCCCCCTGCCCTCTCTCTCTTTGGGCCTTGGGCCACTCCTCCGCTGCCTGGGTCGGTAGGAAGGCGAGGGCGAGCCTGAGCCTGCGTTGATAAGCTAGGGGGAAATGGAGCTTCTCATGTACGGAGATGCCAGTCTTTAAGCCCCTACTCTTTTGAGCTGGAATTTGAGACTTGCGAGGAAAATTGTGAAATTAAAATCAAACTGGGTTATCAGGATGAAATTTCCTGGAAATTATCATTAAGCATAATGAATCCACCTGCAGAGTGTATTCCAGGGACAGCTCTTCCTTTTCTCCATGCAGCGCAGTGGCCAAGTTTGGACCCCAGCATCTAAGTGGCTTTTCAGTCCGTTTCCACCGGTAACTTACAAGCTTGGGAACCTTGGGCAAGCCACTGGGCCTTGCTGGGCCTTGGTTTCCTCGCCTGCAAATGGGGGCTGTGTTAATGGTTGCTTTGCAGGGTGGTTGTGCAATATTATAGGATAGATTTCACATAAAATGCTAAGCACAATGCCTACCAAGTTTCAATAAATGTTAACCAATGTAGTTGTTGCTCTTGTTACTTGTCATGCCTATAGCTGTGCCTGGGGCCTAGTTGGTGCTGAATTATGTACTGAGTGCTGAAAAGTGATCACTCACACACAGGCTTAGAGCAGCATCTGCCACAGAGAGGATGGAGAATACACACAAGGGCCCCCTGGAGTTAGTCACTCAGAGGGTGAGAAATGGCTCCTCTGCTAAGCACTGCTCAGGTGCTGGGAACCACTGAAGTCCAAACATGGGTCCTCTTTCCATCTTCACTTAGACCAGTCCCTCAATCTCCACACTACGGTCATTTGGGGCCAAAAAGTTCTTCTTCGTGGGGGACTGACCTGTGCGTTGCAGGATGTTCAGCAGCTTCCCTGGCCTCCACCCACTAGATGCAAGTATAGCATCCCTCCCCCCAGTTGTGACAACCAAAAATGTCTCCAGACATTAAGGTCCCCTGAGGGGGAAAATCACTTTAGGTTGAGAGCTACTGATTTAGACCCATATATTTTCTGCTGAAGTTTGCTAGTCCACAGTGGCCAGGATTTGGTAGCCCCGCTCTTAGATCACTTTTTTTTTTACCTTTCCTTCAGTTATTCTTCACTGAGTACTTGTACCTTCTACATCCAGGGTACTGGACTATGCACCAAGGTGTGGTGTGAGAGGAGAAAGGAGAACAAGAAAATAGGGACACCAGGAACAGCAAAGATGCCTGTGTAGTGCCAACATGCTGGTTAGTCTTTACAGCCTTGGGCATTTGGGTTGACAGAGTGATCAGTTGGAGGCTTGCTGGGTGAGCAAAGTTTACACTAGGGCAGTGATGGTGAACCTATGACACGCATGTCAGCACTGACACGCGTAGCCATTTCTGATGACACGCGGCCGCATGCCGAGGATGAAACATTTGCTGCTCCAGAGGATGAAACATTTGCGACTAGAGTCTTGGAGTTAGTTTTTTCCTCAAAGTGACACACTACCCGAGTTATGCTCAGTTTTTTGGCGAAGTTTGACACACCAAGCTCAAAAGGTTGCCCATCACTGCACTAGGGCCTTTCCAAGCATACTAGTAATTGCCTTGTGACCTGTAGACAACTGGGGTCTTTCTTCCATCATGTCCTTGGGTGCCCATAAGGCCACCTTTTGTGGGAAAAATACCAGGAGCTTGAGCTGTCATTCCCCACTACCCCTGCCACCCAGCCTCTCTCGCTTGCGCTCTCTCTCTCTCTCTCTCTCTCTCTCACACACACACACACACACACACACACACACACACACACACACACTACTAAGCACATCCTTATGGGTTTTAGTCAATGCCTGAAAGTCTGAAACTAGAAATCAATTCTTTTTGCCTAAGGCCTCTCGTGTTTGGTTCAAACATAGGTATCCCTGGGAGTAGTAAACATGAGCACATTATTCACATTTTCCGAGAGAAGTCTTGGAAGGACAAGGGAGTAGAAGGTCCCTGAGGACTTAGGAATGTGGAAGAGATAGAAGGGCAAGAAATGGAGCAGGGAGAGAGAGAGAGTCCTCAAAGTCTCACTGGGATAAATCAGTGTTGCCTTGGGCCATCTGCTGGATCCTGAACTATGGTGACTGAGTGTGCTCACTAGATTACTGCAGACTTACTAGAGTGCACTGCAGAATTAGACTCATCCCCAAAGTCAGGAATAAGCTGACCGCATGAGGCAATAACCTCATGAACCCAGGATTTTCCTAGTCTTGTATATGATGATAAACAGAGGAGCTTCTAATACTAACATACTGATAGAAGTGTGTGTGTGTGTGTGTGTGTGTGTGTGTGTGTGTGTGTGTGTGTGTGTGTAACAAAAGGAAAGGAAAGAAGGTTGGTGAGTCTAGGAGGAAAACCAGGTTATCCTGAAGTTAAGTGTTCTGCTTTAGATGATCTGTCACTATGAATCCAAGTCCTAGTTTAGAAGGCTTCTTTGAAGCCACCAAAGAAATCTAAGACCTTCAACTTGACACCTCCCAGCCCTGCATCCAGGCATCTGTCAGTGGTTGGTATTTCCAGCTCAAGGAAGGAAGTTTCCTCAGGTGGTACACTGGGGAGGCACGTGACTCGGCATCCAGTTCAGGTAGAAGCAGATAACGAAGGAACTCAGGAGTCTTGCCCCGTGCCACCACAGTCAGGGGCAACTGATCAGACTGGGTCTGAGCCTGTAGTGAGGAACTTCCCCACCAGGCAGATGGAGCTTTGGGCTTTTGGATCCTTGAGGGCAGGTGCCAACTCCATTGGCTCACTGTTCACAGAGAGCTGCCACAGAAAAGTGATGTCTGTTTCCTTGATTTCATGATGTTATGAATTCTGGAGTTGCTCTGTTACAGGTTGAATTGTGTGCCCTTTGAGTTTATATGTTGAAGCCCTAACCCCCAGGATCTCAGAATATAACTGTATTTAGAAACAGGGTCTTTGAAGAAGTAATTAAGTTTCAGTGAGGTCATATGGGTGGACCCTAATCCAATATGATTGGTGTCCTTATAACAGGAGAAGAGACACCAGACAACAGAGGGATGACCACATGAGGACACAGGGAGAGGATGCCATCTGCAAGCCAATAAGAGAGGTCTCAGAAGAAATGAATCCTGCCAACACCTTGATCTGGGATCTCTAGGGCTATTGAGCAAACAAAATTACAGATATTCACTGTGGGCACCATAATTAAGAAAAAACAAATTTCTGTTGTTTAAGCCCCCCCCCTCCCCCGCCCAATCTTTGGTATTTTGTATGGCAACCCAGAAGACTAATTCAAATTCTGATCTGTTGAGAGCTCTCTAGACACCACCAGCCCCGCGCCCCCCTCCCTCTCCCCACCCCATGGTAATGTAAGAATATAGGATTGTAGCCGAAACCGGTTTGGCTCAGTGGATAGAGCGTCGGTCTACGGACTGGAGGGTCCCAGGTTCGATTCCGGTCAAGGGCATGTACATTGGTTGCGGGCACATTCCCCGGTGGGGGGTGTGCAGGAGGCAGCTGGTCGATATCTCTCTCTCATCGATGTTTCTGGCACTCTATCCCTCTCCCTTCCTCTCTGTGAAAAATCAATAAATATATATATATTTTAAAAAAAGAATATAGGATTGTAGAGAAAAGAGCTCTGAGCAGGGAATCAAGAACCTGATTATACCACTAATAAATAACTTTGAAAAAAGCATGATCTTCCTGGATCTCAGCCTTCCCTTTTCCAAAGTCAGGGAGTATAAGTGACATTAGTAGGTGTTTTGTTTTTTTGTGAGACCTCTCTCCTTGGCTTTCAGATGGCACCTTCCCCCTATGTCCTCACATGGTCATCCCTCTGTGTGCACTACTACATCCATTTCCCCTCTTTCTAATGGGTATATACATTTTGTTTTGTCAAATGTAAGTTAAGTTCTGGAAAAAAGCAAGCATCAACTGAGGTAAACATTTGCACACTGTGGGGGCTCTCCACTGCCAGGGTCCCACTTTTCACTGCCAGATCCAATGAAGACTATTTACTGCTATGCCCTTTCCCCAGCAAATCAGACATAGGCACGGGACCTGGGCCCAACATTTCCCCCAGAAGTCTGAATCTAAGCACAGACTGGCTCTGCCTGAGTCACATAACAGTCCTGTGGTTGTGGACAGGTATGGCGCTTGGATGGATACTGTGATTGGAGGCCTCAGTAGAACACAGGAAGTGGGGGCTGGAGTCTCTGAAAGAAGGGCTATTGAGCAAACAAAACTACAGATCTCCACTCTGAACACCAGTTACTGCCTCATGTTACAGAGCAGCGATTCACAAAGTGTGCACCATGGGTCCCTGGGCATACTTGATTCCCTCCAAGGGGTCCAAGAGGTCAAAGCTATTTTCATAATAATACTAAGTCATGATCTTCCTTTTCTACTGTGTGACATTTGCACTGGGGATGCAGAAGCAGTGGTGGGTAGAACTGCCAGTGGTTGAGAGAAACTAAGGTAGTGGTCACTGTATTCTTGACCCCCACACAACCAAGTTAAAATTATAATTTCATTAAAACTCAACTTTGAAGGTATGCCAAATAGTAGTTGTCTCCAGAAGAAACACTCGGTGATTGGCTGTGTGGCTAGCTGAACGCACTGCATTTTTCACGGAAAACCATTTTACTTGAAAGAAGGATTGATGAACAAACCAGTCATTCAGACTTGGTTATTTGACAGACCTATTTTGAAAACAAAGTGAGCCAGTTACTAGAAGAGAAACAACTGATACATTTGTTCCCTATTATAAAACTTGAGGTTTCAAGCAAAAATTGAAATGTTGGGATACATGTCTCCGTCGCTGTGAACTTGACATCTTCTCAATACCTGGATTTTTCTGGTGAGATGATGACATTAACAAACACATTTTCAAAATATATTACAAAATGTGTCAGCATATGCATGACTCAGTGAACCAATATTTTCCAATGACCAATGTGTGGTGCTTGAAAAATCAGGCATGGGTAAAAGATCCATTCAAACTGAAAAGTAGACCAGCAGATTTCAGCATAATTGAGAAAAAACTTTATTGATATGATTGCAGATTCCACATTATAACTAACATTCAAGAAACAACCACTTTTCAAATTTCAGTGTAGTATCCAGAGAACTATATTCAATCATATGAAAAGGCTATTAAAATAGCCCTCCACTTTTTAACTACTAGATGTATAAGGCTGATTTTCTTGATACAGTTCAAGCCAAACAATATACTACAAAAATTGATTGCAGGAAATGATATAAGAATTCATCTGTCTTCTATGAAACCAGACATTAAAGAGACTTGCAAAAATAGAAAATAGTGTCACCCTTCTTACTATATTTTTGTTTCAAAAAAAGTATAGTTACTTTTACATAAATGTTATATAAAACATTTTAGGAAGTGTTTTATTATAAACATTTAGGAATAAGTTTATTATTGTGTTTTAAATTTAATTAATTAATATTTTTAAGTTGTCTGTTTTAATTTCTAATACAGTAAATCTTAATAGAAATAGCCCATGTACACAAAAGCTCTTTGAAGTCCTGCATACTTTTAAAGAATGTAAGGGGGTCCTAAGACCAAAATGTTTGAGAAGGGCTATTGTAATATATTTAAAATAATAGCAGCAAGCATTTACTGAATAATTCAGTATTTACTACATGCTTACTAACTACCTGACATGTATCGGTCCTATTAATCCTCTTAACAACCCTGGAGGTAGCAATTATTGTAATCCTCATTCCACAGACAAGAAACTGAGTCACAGAGAGATTAAATGATTTCCCAGGGTCATACTGCTAGCTGCAGAGATGCTGACATTCAGAGCCAGGATCCACCTTCTTAACCTCTTCAAAATGCCTTCTCTTCTCTATGAACTAGCTTTGGAGGCTGTTAATTTGTTGTCTATCCAAAGTAACAGCCTGGCTACCCATAGCCATCTATATATACAAAAAGCCAGCCACTGGAACGTTGTAACAACGAGAACGACTGGTCATTATGATGCCCACGGCAGCCAGTGAACAGGCCTGATCTGGGGGTGGGGCCAGCCAGCCAACCTCCCGAGGCCCCTCCCCGAAGCTGTCCTGCCCCTGATAGGCCTCTCCCACCCTGATTGGCCTGCAGCCCCTCCCCCTAGCCGGCCCCACCCCTGATCAACCCCCCCTACCCAAATAGGGGGCAGAGCTGGCCAGCCAACCTCCTGCAGCCCCTCCCCCTGTCTGGCCCTGCCCCTCATGGGTCCCCACCACCCTCAATCAGCCCAGAGCCCCTCTCCCCAGCCAGCCCTGCCCCTGATTGCTCACCTACCCCAATAAGGCATGGGGTTGGCCGGCCAACATCCTGCAGCCCTTCCCCCCATCTAGCCCCACCCCAGATCAGCCCCCACCACACCAGTCAGAGATGGGGCTGGCCAGCCAACCTCCCATGGCCCCTCCCCCATCTGCTGACCCCTGATCAGCCTCCCCATCCCAATCTGTGGTGAGGCCCATTGGTCAATCACCCTCGGCCCCTCCCCCCAGCCAGCCCGGCCCTGATCGGTCCTGATCGACCAGCCAATCTCCCGCCATCTCCTCCTCCTAACAGGCCCAGCCCTAATCCACCCCGATTGGGGCTGGGCCAGCTGGACCCCACCTGTGCACGAATTCATGCACTGGGCCTCTAGTTTCAAATAACCAGGATGTCTCACTTCATGGCTTTCCCCTCCTACCCACCCTAATATCTGAACCTAGTGGATGCACAAGTGATTGAAAAAATAAAATATCAAACCAACTGAAAAGTTGCATTTGACACAAAATCTGGCTATTTCCTACATAATACCTTCAAACTTGGCTTTCCTAAAGGATTTTTTACATTTCCTTCCTCTGGGGACAAAAAGGCAGGAAAGTCTCCCTTTCCACTATAGAACAATTCTCGCCCAGCCCACCTTGTCTTGAAATGTCACAGGACTATCAAGTCACATCAATGTTTTCTATTACACTCTTAAAATTGGAAAATTGCACATAGCTGCTTGTGCTTCTATTACTGTGCCATTATGCCTGATTCCCTTATATTAAGGGGGAACCTCATGGGCCACAATGCAAAGCAATTCCAGCTGTAAGAAAGTCACCCAGTGAAAAGCCCTTCAGTGATCCTAGTTCAGCCTGAGGTGCACAGGGGCAACCACTAACCTACCTGTTGCCACACAATTTCTCTTCACAACTTTGGTCCAATATACCAAACACAATATGACACGTTGCTTAATAAGCAAAATCTCATTTCCCTCAAGTATATTTTAATTAAAATGTTAATTTGAGCATGCATAAGCTAGGTCAACTCCCCTTCAGCCCAGATGGATTTTGAAATTCTTTCACTGACTTAAGGCATTTTGGGGATACGGTTTGTAAGAAAGATGCTTCAGAAAATGAAGTTGTCATGTATTGTATGTGTAAATAAACCTTTCAGCTCCGTGGCAGAACCCAAGCTCAGTAAGGCTGGAAAAGCATTCTGGGTATTGGCATGCAAATGAGCATGTCAACAGCAGTTAGAGTGTACCTTGGAATGGTAAACAAGCTGATTGTCATGGGAAATGTAGTCAGTCGGCTCTGTTTGAAACTTTTTTGCAAATCCCTTGTTTGGTTAGGTTTCTGAAAGTTGAATTTGTGAACTCAATAATACAGCTTAACAGCAAATTCATAATCACGTCTTTGGGAGCTTGACAGGGTTGTGCACACCATAAAGGGCATACAAGCAGGCATGCCCAATTAGGTTTGGAATGCATGGGGCCTGAAACACCAGTAGGAGGCTGGAGAAAGATGTGGGCCACAATCAGAAAGCCGCCAGAGTGTGTGGACTTGTGTACAAATGCTATGTTCTAACTGGATGTGCATGTGGACCCCACACCACTGGCTGCTCCCTGCCTTGGCAAATGCTCTCTTTCCCTTTGAGATGTCTGTCTCTCCCATGTCCAACCGAGCAAAGTACTTTTCAGCCTTCAGCACCAACACAGTTGGGATCAGCCCTGTTCATCTCAGGGAATCCACCCCTCTGTTTTCCCCTCTACACAACAGTACCTCACTGATTCACTAAATGAATCAAGCATGTTGTCCATGCCAGGTGCTTGGCTGGGCTCTGACCACGGCAAATCATGCTCTGTGTATTCACTCACATGTCTTCCCAACAAAGTATTGCTACTCAAAGCAAGAGACTGGGTCTTCTTCTTCTCTTGCCCCTAGAGCAGTGATGGCGAACCTATGACACACATGTCAGCACTGACATGCGTAGCCATTTCTGATGACACGCGGCCGCATGCAGAGGATGAAACATTTGCTGCTCCTGAGGATGAAACATTTGCGACTAGAGTCTTGAAGTTAGTTTTTTCCTCAAAGTGACACACTACCCAAGTTATTCTCAGTTTTTTGGCGAAGTTTGACACACCAAGCTCAAAAGGTTGCCCATCACTGGCCTAGAGCCTGGCACTTGGTAAGAATCACATGTAGTGCATAGATTCATGTTCTTCTTGTCTGGAAAAGAATGAATTCAATGAAAGTACTGAATCTTAAAATAGTTTTTTTACCCATTTTCCCTCTCCCCTACTCATCCTGCTGGCTGACCCCATTCCATTCATGCTCACCACCGCCACCAGTGTCTTCCTCCTCCAGCACCTCCTCACAGCTTCACCACCCACCCTCTGTCTTCCACACTCCTGCTGAGGCCTTTATCAACCCCTGCCTCAAAATCCTCTTCTCTGAAGAGTGCCCACTGTCAGAGAAGTCATCCCTGAAGATTTCTTCCCCAGAAAAGGAGATCCATTTCCAACAGTACCTTGTTGGTTGGCCTCAGAGGAGGCTCAGTGCGAGCTGAATGAATAGACTGAAAAGGAGCCGTGGTCTACCTGACTGCCCAGCTCTTACCCAAGGGAGTCAGGAACGTGGAAGGATAGAGAACAGGCTTCCTAGTGAATTACTGACTGTGGAAATGTGACCTGAACTGAGGAAAAAGCAGGGATGAGAAGTGAAATAGATAACAGGCTTTCTGGACGTATTGTTATACTTTGTTTTTGTTGTTGTTGTTAGAAGTTTAGTCATGGATCTGAAAATGCTGTACATAGCATTACTCAAAAATAATTCAGACCACGTGGCTGGTGTTGCTCAGTGTTTAGATCCATCCTTGCACCAAAGGGTCACAGGTTCAATTCACAGTCAAGGGCATGTACCTGGGTTGCAGTTTCAATCCCCTGTTGGGACACCTGTGGGAGGCAAGCAATTGATGTCTCTCTCATATTGATGTTTCTCCTTTCCTTTCACTCTATCTAAAAGCAATGGAAAAATATCCTCAGGTGAGGATAAATAAATAAATAAATATAATTCAGGTTCGGGTCTGGGTCTGTCCTCCATTCTATACCTCTCCTGATGGAGCCTAAGAACAGTAGTTAGCATAATAAATACAAGAAGTTCGTCAGAAGGCTGATGGACATTTTCAGCAGGGCTGAAAATCTGCATATTATTACTTGCTGCTGAACAGCTGTAGGCATTTCCCCTAACCTGATAATCTTTTCCTGTTTACCAAACTTTACCTTTGATATGCCTGTTTGCATTCCTAAAGGGCCAATGTGTTTTCCAGTAAATAAAAAGCCGTGGGTCTGGAGATTCAGGGAGCCACCCCACTAGAGGGTGAAGCCTCCGCCTGGTTCCCCCAAATGCCTTCCAAATTTATATTTCTTGTCTAGTCTCTATTCATTTATGCACAGCCCTTCTTCAGATTCCTGAACCCTTGCAGCGAAAAGACTGCAGCACTCTCCTGTTATAGTTTGGGATCAGATCATGGGGTACTTCCATGACCCATTGTTATGTGCTGAATTGTGATCCCAAACATTTATATGTTGAAGGCCTAACCTCCAGAACCTCAGAATGTGACTGTATTTTGAAATGAGACCTGTAAAGAGATGAGTAACTTAAAATGAGGCCATTACAGTGGGCCCTAATCCAATCTTACTGGTGTCCTTATAGAAGAGGAGTTTGGCCTTAGTTTGTTTGGCTCAGTGGATATAGCATTGCCCCCCTCCCCTGACTGAAGGGTCCCAGGTTCGATGCTGGTCAAGGACAGATACCTTGGTTGCAGGCTTGATCCCTGGCCCTGGCAAGGGCACGTGCAGGAGGTGACTGATCGATGTGTCTCTCTCACATCTCTCTCCCCCTCCCTTCCATTCTCTCTAAAACTCAAGGGGAAAATATCCTCTGGTGAGGATTAAAAACAAAAAAAGGAAGAAGAAAAGGAAGTTTGGAGGCAAACATGTACACCCCTGAGAAAAAGACCATATAAGGACGTAGCAAGAAGGTGTCCATAGGCAAGACAAGGAATGAGGGCTCAGAAGAAACCAAACCACACTGATCTTGGACTTCCAGCCTCCAGAACTGTGAGAACTGTGATCTCTGTTGTTTGAGCCCCAGCCTGTGGTAATTCTGCTATGGTGGGCCCAGCAGACTACTACATCCATGTGTGTTCAGATCTTCTCTTCATGCAGAGAAAGCTCATGTGCATGGAATCAGCTCCTCTGTCAGATGTGGGAATTCTGACAGGGCTGCCTCAGCCTAAAAGGACACCAAGAGCTGCCTCCCTGGGGCTGTGGCTATGCTGGACCCTGCCTTTTCCAGGGGTGCCCAGGCAGAGATGAGCTGGACAGTCAGGGCAGCCATTGAGCCTCAATGCCTCTCCTGAACTTCCCAGATGATTCTGTCTCTCTCCTCCCTGCTCATTTGCTCATTCAACAAATATTCGTTTAGCACCAACTTGGCTAAGTATCAGGTAATGGTGAGCAAAACTATCCTGATTTATGAAGCTGACGTTCAAGAGGGGAAGAAAGACTTGAAGCAAATCACCACAAACTGGAGGAAAAGCCACAATCTGGTGAGGAAAGCAGAAAAGAAAAACCAGACCATGACTGGGAGGGATGAAGAGGAGTTAACTTGGCAAAGTTTAAGATGTGGCAGGAAGTGATAGAAAGAGCCACCTGTGCAAAGGGCCTAAGGTCAGAAGACATAAGGCCCTCTTCAGGCACTGAGAAAAGGTCCAGGGATGAGAGTGCGAAGAGCAGGGCCAGTTCCTGGAGAGGTAAGATTGGAGGGGCACGCAGGGACCTAGTGCTGAACCAGGTTGGCTGGATTAAGGATTTGGGGTTTTGTTATAAGAATAATAGAGGGATGGCTGAATCAGATTTTTATTTTGAAGGACTCATGATGGCTAATGTAGGGAAGGAAGAGTGGGCAGGGGAGACCACTGCACTTCAGCAGCTGTCACACAATCACCTCACGCTTGTTGTCTAGAAAGTTCTTGCAGATACAAACCTGGATTGAGATCAACTCCCCTCTGTTGTGATCTGAAGGTCACAGCAAAGGGCCCCTTCACCCTGCCAAGAAAATTCTCTCTCACTTGCCAGTTTTAGAGGTAGGATCCTCCATTAAAGCCCTGATTCCTGATAAATGCAGACATTTCTGCAGAATAGCAACCTTACCTGAATAGCCAGCATTGACAAGTTACCAGAAGTGAACCCATTGGATAAACACCTGCCACTAGGAAGGCAGTCTCTTAGGACTGAACCTCCTGTGAACGTTTTTGCTGGAGCTGCTGGGAGGGAGAGTACCTGAGTTTCTCCTCAGTGGCCAGGAGAGAAGGAGGAGAAAGGGGTTGAAGGAGAGCCTTAATTCTGCAAGTTCTTTACTATTATCATTGTTATTATTCTCTCTGCTTTCTACATGAGCTCCAATTCAGAGAAACGAAGCAACTTGCCTCAAGCCAGAAGACCAGAATAGCAGAATCAGGACACAAATGGGTCCCCTAGTTCTGAAGCTGGTACTGGGTTCCACCGCCACAACAGGCCTTGGGAGTCTGCTCTAAAGAATACAAGCAGTGACCTGTTGTGTGATGTGCTGAGGACCCATCTCACAAACCATCCCGTCAGCAAATGCCAGCACACAGTAGAAGCACAAGGAATATTTATTAAATGGATGAGTCATCCTCACATTGGAAAGCATTGCAGGTGCTTTGTAAACAGTAAAGCTTTGGGTCTTCAGAAAAGTTATAATAGCTTCAGTCTCTTTCATGAAAAAGTTCTTTAAGTATCCTAATTAAAAGGCCAACACTGCTGTCAGGAGCTGTACCTCAGCCCTAAAACCTTCTTAAACCACATTCATTTACCAAACATGATTTATTGCATTCTTTTGATGCACCAAACCAGTTTGTGTGTGTGTGTGTGGGGGGGGGGAAGTGGGGGTCCCAAAAATACATAAATAAACAAGATGGTTATAGAGTGCAACAGGAAATGTGTATGTTATAAAGAATCTGGGAGTTGTGGAAAAGCCATTTTTGGTAGAGTGATCAGAGAAGCTTCTCTGAGAAGGAATGTCCAAGTGGAAACTTGAATATGATGGAGGTTGTAAGAGCTGGAAGAAGGGAATTCCATACAGCACGTTCAGCAGGTGCAAAGGCCCCAGGACAGTGAAAGTTTTAGAAGATCAAGGTAGAGAAAGAAGGCCAATTTGGATGCAAGGGTCAAAGAGGCCTCCAACTGGGGTGGAGAAATAGGTAAAGGTAATATTATAAGGAGTCTTAATGGAAGGAGAAGGGGTTTAGATTTTATTCTAAGAGTAAAACTATTAGAGCAATAACTATTCATTGGGGAGAGAAATCATCAGATTTCTGTTTTTAAAGGCTGCTCTGAGGAGAAAAGATGTAGGGCAACTCGATTTGAAGAAGGGAGGCCGGCTCGGGGCCTTGAAGCAGTCACGGGCAGAGTGCATGGTGGCAGGACTAAGGGGGTAGCTGTGAAGGTTGTGAAGTGTAGTGATGAGGATAAGCTCTAAGGGTAAAGCCAATACTTGCTGATGGACAGAAGCAGAATCCTGTGTGACCAATAGGTTTTTAGCCAGAGCAGCTGGATTAATGCTCCTATCATTTGCTGTGATGGAGAAGACTGGGGGAGAACTATTCATGGGGGATCACTCAGGGGTTCCATCTTGGTCATGTCATGTTGAAAATTGTCATGGGACATCCAGATGCAAATGTTGATAGGCAGTTGACATATTCATGCATAGTTTTATCAACAGACATGAAAGGACACAAGAACAAAAGGTGAGGGAAAATCACAGATGAGAGGAAGCTGAAAGAGAAGGGGAGACCTTGGTTGCTCACAAGAACCAACTTCCTCTTGCCACAATCTCCAGTTCAAATGCATTTTTAAAAACATTTATGAACACTTGTGCACTGAGCACTGCATAAGGTGCTGAGTATTCTGCAGAACACAGGAGAGGCATAGCCCTGCCCTCAAGCAGCTTATGCTCAGGAAGAGCAGGCAGCCACTGAACATGTGCATAGGCACACACAGAAGATATCTGTAGAGAAGAGGTGAGACAGAGCAATGCAGGGGTGTGCTGGGCTACAGACTTAACTCAGGAGTCTGAGGAGAAGATATTTGAGCTAAGACCGGAATGAGGAGAAGGAGATGGCCATAGGGGAGGAGCAAGCACGAAGGTTGGGGATGAACAGGGAGTGTGCACACATGTGCTCACATATACATACATGCACATGCATGCGTGTGTACACACACACTCACTCACACACTGGAAGAAGTCCCTAGCCCAGTCTTAAAGCTCAGGGCCTGGCCTGGAGGGGCTTAGGAGTCAGCCAGGGGAAAGGTATTGGGATTTCCCAGGATGAGGTAAGTGTGAAACTGTCCAGAAGGTCAAGAGACCCAGGGTTAGCACTTTCAGTAAATGACAAATAGTTTAGCATGCGGGAAAGCCAAAGAATGACTCCTGACTCAGAGTGGTGGGTAGAGGTTAAGGGGTGGGGTAAAGAGATAAACGTGATGCCATGTTAAGGAGCTGGGAGTTACCTGAGGCCAATGAGAAAGAAGCCACAATGGGAGTCAGGAAGACAAGTAAGTTCAGGAGCAGAGAGAACATGGAAAGATCGCTCTAGCTGATCCTATTGTCCCTTCCTTGGTGAGCTGTCCCTCCCTAAGTCTTCAGGTGGCCCTCCTCTACTTACTTACCCCTTCTAGTCCTGGACTTCCCTCCTTCCTTTACACTCTTCCTTTACATGCCACCAGTGAGTCATTCATTTGATAAACTTCTGAGGACAATCATTTGACAGGTGTTGCTCTGGGCACTGAGGCTACAAGAGTGACCAGACTGACTAAACTCCTGCCCTCCTGAAGCTCTGTCCTAGTGGGTGGAGACAAACATAAAAATTAGTTATTTGTTGTAGATGGTGATGGACACCTATAGGGGAAAATCACAGACTGTCAAGGGAGAGAAGAAGTGGTGTTGGGGGTGGGGACACAGTTCTGAACAAGTTGTTCAGGGCAAGCCTTGTGGAGGTGGGCTGAGAGAAATGAGGGAGTGACCCATGTGCATCTCTGGGAGTGGAGTTCCGGGCAGAGGGAGATGCCAGTGCAAAGGCACCTGGCAAGTTGGAAGGAACTGAGGGAGCCACTGGGCTGGAGAGGAGAGTCAGAATGGGGAGGCTAGAGGGAGGACAGATGGCTCAGGGAGCCTCACCTCTCCTCTGAGCCCCCAGGACCCACAACCAGGCTTCCTATCTCAAGAAACAGCACTACTACCCCTTCTCCAGCTGCTCAAGCTGGGAAGTGTCAGTCAGCCTTCCATCTTAGTATCATCCATCACCACGCCTGCCATTTCCTCCTAAAAATATACGGAATCCAGATTTCCTTTTCTCTTCTCTGCTGGCAGCCTCTCTCTGGGATCACTCACTGTCCGCACCGTTCCCCCAGTTTCCATCCCCCACTCAGAAGCAGTGCCATTGAGAATACACATGTTCAGATGATGCTTCTATCAAAACCCTTCCAGAATGTTATGGTTGTTAAACGCTACCCTCCTTCCCATGGCCTCCAAGGTCTGCCTTCTCCGCCCCTTTGACCGAGGCCATCTCCATCACTTCCAGGCCCCCTGCTTTGTCAGTCACTCACACCCTTCTCCTTCCTCAGGTTCAGACCCGCAGGGTTCTTTCCACCTCGAGGCCCTGCACATGCTGTCCCCTCTGCCTGTAAAACCCTTCCCAGCTCTTCTCCTCGTCGCTTTCTGGGAATCCTGGGAATCCCAGCTGAAATGTCACCTCCCTGCAGAGGCCACTGCTGACAGCCCTACTTAGTTGCTCCTTCTCCCCTTGTTCTTTGGTATTACGTACTGTTCTTTCTTGTCGTTCTCACACCGTTAGTTAGATGTCTACTTGTGCCCTCCACTTCCACTCAACCACAGCTCAATGAAGGTAGGAAGGCTATCGCATGCACCTGTACATGCAGTGCTGGGACAGTGACAGAGCAGTGGCCCAGTGCATTAATGAAAGTGTCAGTGAAGGAGTCAGGAAGCGGTTGCAG